>NW_024081495.1:742097-820713 GCF_003009895.1 Hyaena hyaena | reverse complement strand
AGTGGATTCTGCGTCTTTTTTCTCCCAATCTCTCAGGTTTTGTAAGGTTTCCAATGGCTTCAGATCTTTTCTGTGTGATGTATGGGCGCGAGTGCAAGTACGGAGCTCCTTACTTCTCCGCCATCTTGCCCTCTCTCCATGAATCTTCCTAACTTAAAGTGCTTATTGTAACATCCCCCTGCTTGTAAAAGTTTCAGAGATACCTCTAATGCCTATAGATAAAACCAACGTTCTCTAGGTTAGCGTTCAGGGCTTTTTACAATCTGGGCCAATCTGGCTTTCCAATCTTATTACTCATTTACCCGACCTCCTTTCATTAAGTAATGATTGATAACATACCATATGGCTAGGCGCAAAAGAAACACTGATAAACAGAATCTGCTTTCTTAGAACTTTCAACTTGATTTAATCTTCCCCAGAAGCATATGACTATTGCCTACCTGCCTGATTTAAATTCTGTGACCTCTTCTGTCTGGAATACCTTACCTTCACATATACTCATAATGAAATTTATGATCTTGTCCACATTACGCCTTCCAATTAGAATTTTGTGATTCTTCTAAGCTAGTACACTTCATATTGTACTCTGTATATAGCATTTATAAATTAATCCTTTGTATTATAGTTAATTGTATAGACTTTTTTTTCACTGAGAGAGAAAGAAGCAGAAAGAGAGAGAGAGAGATAGAGAGGAAAAGAGAATGCCAAGCAGGTTCCATTCCTAGCGTGGAGCCCGGATACAGGGCTTGATGCCACTGCCATGAGGTCATGGCCTTAGCCAAAATCAAGACTTCGATGCTTTACTGACTGAGCCACCCAGGTGCCCCTAGATTATAAGGTTCTTAATGACATGGTGTATGCTTAATTGGTACTTACGTATTCTTAACATCTGCCATATTGTTTTTCAAATGAACCAAAAATCATTAAAAAATAACAAAGATTGCTGAATGGATATTTGTATTAATTGTTTCCGCCATGGTATTGTTGTTCAAATAGGTGATGGGGATTAAGCAGTGCACTTGTGTTGATGTATTAACAACACAAGTTGATGTACAGTGCATCTGAAACTAATAGAACACTATGTTAACTACACTGGGATTAAAATAAAAACTTAAGAAAACGTTTTATCAAAGGATTAACTTAATGGTTGTAAAGAAAGAATGGTCTGGAAAATGTCCATATGTGGTGAACAAAGAGGAACTTTTGAGTGCTTTGTATAGGAGTACTTTGTATACAAGGTATACTTTGTTTTTGATCACTGATAAAAGTTTTGTTCTCTAAATATGAGTAAGTTTTTATATAATTAATATCCCAGTTTTACCATTTATATACTTTTAAAAAAATGTTAATGTTAACAGTTTCATTATTCTATGACCTCTCAAAAATGATATCTGCTACTTTTCCATTGGGGATAATGTCAGGCAATGTGACTTGTTCACTAGGTTAAAAGGAGAAAGTTTACTACGTCAGTGTGGCTTAGTCACCATAACTTAAAGTTTACAATTGGATCAGAAATACAAAAGTGCATGTGATAAGTTTCTAAGAACAGAAAATTCAGCCCAACCACCTTCGTTATGAAATTATTATTGCCACCACATGCAGTAGATAAGCCCTGAGGTGGAAAACAGCTAAACTTTTTGGTTCAGTAAAAATCATGAGACTAGATTTAAAAAGAACAAGAAGAAAGACCACACTTATATGACTCAATTGTACCCTCACTACTGTAAAATGGAATTTAGAGAAAAAAATGTGTAAGCCAACATATGATCACAACATCAGGTAATATATCTACGTTTAAGATTAGTAGTGTTATTTTATTTTTATGTAGACCTTAATTATTTTGAAGCTATTTCCATCATATTACTTTGAAGTTACTTTCATTATGTTATTTCAAAGGCTTCATTTGTTTTTTATTCTTTAACAATTCTCTGACACTGTACCTGTTCTGCCTTGCCGTGCGCGTATTTCCTGTAAACCTTTTGAGATGCTCCAAACAATTAAACGAGAAGAATGTCTGAGTTGCTAGAGTCTTCATTATTTTTCTTTTCTTATCACTACTCAAGAATCCAGCAAGTATTTTTGCTTATCTTTAAAACCAGAGACTTGTTGGTACTACTACATAGTTGCAAATGTAAACACTATCAGGTACTTGTCAAAGCATTTCAATCTTAGGCACAGTAAGGAAATTATAAAGGGAAGCCATTCAAACACTTAAACTTCAAACCCTTCCTTTAACGGGCTTCTTAAGAGTGGGGAACAAAGCCACTTTACAGAGTTTATAACTAGATTGGCTGATTACATAAAAGGCAAGAGTACTTTTATACTTTCAGAAATGGTTGGGTTATATTTTAAACACCCCCCAATGTCCAACTTCACTGAAAAAATTAGAAAAAAACCCAAATGACTTGGCCTGAATTCTAAGAACTGCCTGGGTTTATGCAGAGAGAAGACTTGGCCATTTTTTAAAGCCATGTGGTAATCACATTAAAGCATGCGATGGCAGAGGTTGGGAGGTTGGGAGAAAAAGAAAACATTTGCGGTATCATGAGAGGAAGCCATGCAGTCTGCTGTGGACAGGAACAGAGCAAAGGGTCAAAAGGCTTCTCCAGAATTGTTTGACCTTCCAAGAGTCAATAAACTCCTCAGAAGAAAAGGTGCGTGCAAATACAAGCCTTTCAACTAGAGCTTCCAATTCCTAAATTCTATAGCTCAAAAGATTATCATGAAGATTAAGAAAATCAAACGGGCAGAGTCTTCTCCAAATTTCTCAGACCCTGGAGAAAGAGAGGGGAGTATTTATTGCCAGAGCTTTCAATATAGTGTGAAGAGTTTGCCCAGCTACACTGAAGAAACTGCCTTAAACAATAACAACAACCACAACCAAAACCACCACCACCACAACAACAACCAGTGCGGTGAACAGAAGGATCTCTTTTAGTCCCTCTTTATGTTAAGTGAATCTCCTACATATGCGTTGTTTGACCTCCTATGCTTGGGGAAGTGTGGTTTAATACTGCAGCTGCATAAATTGATTTTTTCAGGGCAATAAGGCAGAAATTGAACTAAAAAAATCAAGTGACATTATTTGAACATCATTTTTTTTTCCAGTTTCAGGAGAGAGCTTAACCCATTTTTAGAGATGATAGAATTGAAAATCACTTAGGGGAAAAGCTAATAAGTAGAGGTAGCAGAATTGAAGCCTAATTCACTTGACTGCCAAGAATGCACTCTTTAAATATAGCATGCTGGAGAATGGATCAAGGGAGCTGTACCTGGCTGTAGATAACCATCAGGTGGTTACAATATTTTGGCTGAAGTGTCTGAAACTCAACTCAAACAAGAAAAAAATGAATGAATTGTGGGAACAAAGTAGCTTTGGGTAAAGCTAGATCCAGGAGCTCCTACAGTATCATTAGGGGATTGCCTCCATTTTTGTTAGGGAGTTTGTGATTGTACTGTAATTTTTGCAGCTAGACTCTATGGCAAGTGAAAAGGCTTTTGACAGCACTCGACTGATATCCTTTAGTTTTTGCTCGGCAATGTGAAAAGGACGTTTCTCCTTCCTCGTGTCTGTACATCTGTGCAGTCCATGATTCTTCAAGTTCCAAATGTTTACTGCTGTGGCCCAGGGAGGCAAATGCAAAAGAAACCACCACCACCACAACAAGATTGTCAACTGGTCACTTATCAATTTCTCCAAATCTATTACACTTCATTAGCTATTCTTTGAATATGGAGTCAGGCCCCTTGAAATGCATTTTCTTTGCCAGCTGGCACACTGTTAAGCTTTGTCAGGAGAGAGCCTGGGCTGAACATTGGCGTAGGAATAGGTTATCCTTCCTGGCTGTGTTGTGCTGTCTCAGCTGCCTCCTGCAGTGTGCCTCTTTTCCAGCACCCAGATCTTATAGCACATACAGCTTCGCTCATGGCCAGCCCCGGGTTCTTCCAATGCACACTGGTCAGCAGCACTGAGGGCTGGCAGCTTTCCCAGTAAGCCTCCTGGAAAGTTTTATAATGGAATACCCCTGGCAAGACACCACTGATGCACGGCTTTCCCTTTCTCCAGTATCCTGTAAGGTAGATTTGTGGCAAGTTCCACCAGTGAGGCAACACAGTGACTTCTACAGCTGTTACTTCCCCAGTAATGTCTGGAACTCAGCCCTGGGGGTGGGGGCAGGGCTAGTTTGGGGTCACTCTATCTCAGTTTTCTGGTGCTGCCCTAACAAATTACCACGAACTTGGTGCTTGAAAACAAAAATTTATTCTTTCAAAGTTCTGAGTACAGAAGTCCAGAGTCAAGATATTGGTGTGATTGGTCTTTTTTGGAGATGCAGAGAGAGAAATTCCATATTTCTTTCCTAGTTTTTGGTGGTTGCCAGCAATCCTATGCATTCCTTGTCTTGTAACTACATCACTTCAACCTCTGCCTCCATCTTCACATGGTGCCACCCTTTCAGCCTGTGACTTTATAAGACCTTCTTAAAAGGACACCCGTCATTAGGTTTAGGGCCCTCTCCAATCTGTAGGACCTCATCTTCAATTAGCTAACCACATCCACAAATACCCTATTTCCAAGAAAAGGTCATATTCTGAAGTTTGGGCTGGACATGGCTATTCAACCTAGTACACTAGGGGTAGTGCTTCTTCTTATAAATGGGATTCCTAGTTCTCTAGCATTTTCTTCTTATTAGCTCACCTTCGATTATTCCTATACCCTGTTATGGTTAATCATTCTTTACATTAAAGTATTCTTGTTTAATGTAAAGTTTAAATAACTGCGTGGTGGTTTCTGTCTCCTGATTGGAGTCTGAGTGTCATTTCAGAGCAAATGGAATGGATAGGGTAAATTATTTAGAAGTAAGGATGTTTGAGCAGAAAAATGCAGCATATTCTGCCATTCTTAACAATAAGAATCAGAGATTTGTCTTAAGTAGCAGAATGTCTAAATAATGGCTTGGTATATAGTAGACATTTAATAGTGTTATCCAGTGATTAATGTTGTACAGCAGAACTTTCATATTTCCCCTTACTGTATCTCTTTGGGCAGGAATTTTATGTTCTTTGGTGACTGTTTTAACTGACTCTCTGAAGGAAAAACACAGTTCTATAGTATTACCATCGATTTCCTAGAAAACAATCCTTTACTAAAACTAGTAGAGCTTTATATTCCCCCTTCCGTTTCATATCCTTAGGTTCTGCTGATTAATCTGTATTTAACTTTATTGTTTGTAGAGCAATTGGTCTATATCTATTACATATATATTTTCAGAATTTATGTTGCCTAGCACATGATGAGTGCTTAGTAATTATCTCTTGAATAAATGAATGGCTCTCGAACCCTTATATATAACTTACTGAATGTTTGCTCTATATAAACACTATTTGTAGTGCTTTCTAGTTATCTAATACAGCAATCATTTGAGACAGGCACAATTATCATTGACTGTTTTATAGATAAGGAAAAGGGGGTCAGATAGGTTGAGAATCTCCCTCAAGATGACTCAGCTTATAACTGGTAGAAGTGGAGTTTGAACCAGGACATGGTAGTGGCTGAGCCCATAGGCTTGATCACAGTCCTACACTGCCCCTTGTTTCTTCAAGTCAAAAATATTCAGACAGATTAAAAAAGAACATCCCTTCTACAATATAAGGGGTAATTTATCATTAATAATTGGCATCACATAATAATTATTTGTATTAAATTTTATAAATTGATACTATATTCATTATATCATCCCAATGTGACACTGCTGATGAGTCACAAGTGCAGATTAAAAACTATGGCTAATAGGGAAAATCTTACCAGCAGAGAAGTTCCAGAGTACACATGGTCTCTCCATTCTCATTATTACACAGAACACAGAACTGGATTGCGGATGGATTGGATGGCAAATGTTCCCATGTAGAGTGATCCCATTCCCATAACCCTTTGCCCTAAAACTCTGAAGGCCCATGAGCATAATTCACTGTTTAGAGGACCATGTGTGATTAGATTGAATTTACATATGCCCAAGTGTCCTCAGCTGGATTTAATCAATCACAACCTTTCATACTGGGAATTACATTCATTAATTCATTCAAAAAATCTTTATGTTGACGTACATTTTAGGCTCTTGGGATCCATTGGTGTTACAGGCAGAAGATGCCTACTTTCTGGAAGCGTAAATCCAAGTAGAGAGAAACAGATAATAAATGGGAATTAATAAGTAAATTAAACAAGTTTTGAGAATTCTAAGCTAAAATGAACTGATAATGTGTCAGAAAGGTATAGGACAGTGCTACTTTGGATTTAGTGGTCAGGAAAATGTTTTTGAGGAGGTAACACAAAAAAATCTTCAAGCTTAGATATAAAAAAAAAGAATATAAAAATATCTGTAACATCAGGAAGGATAAAACTGCAAGAAGGAAATACAACAAAGCATTTTAGAAAGGAGCTATACGTGAGAGCTGAGGTCATTGTCAGGGGTATGAGGACTCACAGGCATTGGTGCTGCTGCTTCCGGTATGGCCCATCTCCAGGGCATGGAATGCGGGAGCCTGAGCAGGAAGTAGGAAGGTACGCTGAGGGATGGGCTCTGTGTGATGTTTCAGGAGGGTGTAAGAGGGATAATGGAACCCTGTGCTCTAGCTGATGAAGTAGAAGAGCTGATAAGAGTCTGGTGAGAGTCAGAGAGAAGAGTAAAAGGTTAAGCCATTATAGAAAGAAAATGTATTTAAGATTGAACACCTAAATAGCCTGTAATATAACCAACCATTGATAAATTATTATCATTAACATTTGCTGTATATACTGTAATAATTTATATGTGTATACAAACATAACTTTAAAATGTATATTAATATTATACAATTTTTAACCATCATCTACCATATAAGCAACCATTAATAAATAATTAAATCATTAAATCTTTATGTATCAAATCCTTATAGATATATTTATGGCACATATTTAAATACTATTTATACTTCACAAATTATCTTTTTAAATTTTTTTAATGTTTTTATTTATTATTGAGAGACAGAGAGAGACAGAGCCTAAGCATGGGAAGGGCAGAGAGAGGGAGAGACAATAATCTGAAGCAGGCTTCAGGCTCTGAGCTGTCAGCACAGAGCCCAGCGTGGGGCTCGAACTCACAAACTGTGAGATCATGACCTGAGCTGAAGTTGGATGCTTAACCAACTGAGCCACTCAGGCGCCCAACAGATGATTTTATAATTGATCATTTTTTTTCCCACCAAATACACTTGAATATGGTCTTTTTAAGTGATCTCCAAAACATTTGGAATTTATGGGAAATTGATTGTGTGCCTTTTCATTTTGTAATTAGCTCAGTAATATGGCAAAGACATAGAGGGCTATCTTCAAGGTTATTATGTATAGGCAATTTGTCATAGTGGAAAGAATATAGTTACTGTGAGATATGAGTAGTGGCTAAAATTCTGGATCTTCTTTGTCTTTCCTACATGCCATCTGTGAAACTCTGAGCCAGTTTCTCTCGGCCTCAATTTTACCATCTGCATGGCATGATATCATGATCCACTTCATAGCTTTATGAGGTTTAAGTTAATTTATGCAGATGATTTACACAGCATGCTACATTTTTAAAGTTATTTCTATAGAAAAGAGAGACACACTGACATGGGGCTCAAAGTCATTATTAATTTGATTATTAGAAGAGGTAACTCTTTTGTTCTTGTTCCTTACTCTGGCAAAGTGAAATATATTAACTACACATGTGTCAAAGGTCTTAACTAAATTCCCATTCTACAGTGGTCCCCTCCAGTCACTAAGGAAGCATAGCTTAGAAGTCAAAATTCAAGCTAGAAGTAGTCTATAAATACTGGAGACAAGTGTCAACTTCTTCTTCTGCCTGTCATATCTAAGATAGAATTTACCTTTCCTCTTGTGTGAAAGAGTAAGTTTCAACACTGATAATGAGAAGTCAATCACTATTTTCTCATATGTTTTACACTGTATAAAAGATTAGAATATATCTTTGTAAGAGTATCATTGAGCATGTTTTGAATTGTGTCAGTGTTTTCTGTTTAGTCAACTTCAAGTAAAATTGTTGTTCAACTTGGCATCGTGGGAAGAGACAGCTCATTTATTTCACATAGCTTAATGAAGGCATTTTTTTTTTAAATAAGAGGTTATTGCTTCCTAAAGATAAAGAGGTGAAAATTTAACACAATTCAAAAGAAATGACTTTGTTTTCTGAAGGAGGAGTAAGTTTTCTTCAATAGAGAAATTATAAGAGAATTTCATCACCCTTAATGGACACAAAGAAGCATTGCAAGATACGTAGCTGTACAGCAATGTAACTCCATACCTCATAAATCAGAATCTAAAAGATCCACTCTTTTTAATTGCCCCATTAAATAATTAAGTTTGACTTAAGGAGAAAGTCACACCTCATCCTAGAGGAACTCCAGCGTAGACTGGCTAAATGTTTGTTTAATGAATACCTATCTTCATAGAGCTAACTGCTTTCAACACTTAAGACTGTGCTAGTGGGTATTTTTATTCACTTGAAATAGTTTGCGCAGTGATTTATATCAGATTAATGAGTGGCTATAATTTCCTCTCATTAATTAAAAACTTTAAAAAAGCACTTTTCATATAATTATGAATTCAACAAAAGATCGGTCAAAAGAGTCTGCTTTTGGGGTGTGTGGGTGGCTCAGTCGGTTGATCTTCCGACTTTGGCTCAGGTCATGATCTCATGGTTTCTGTGTTCGAGCCTTATGTGAGGTGCTGCGTTGACAGCTTGAAGCCTGGAGCTTGCTTCAGACTCTGTGTCTCCCTCTTTGTCTCCAGATTCTATGTCTCCCTTGCTCTCTGCCCTTCTCTTGCTCCTCTGCTCTCTGTCTCTAAAAATTAATAAACATTAAAAAAAGAGTCTGCTTTTTTTCATCATCAAAATGTAGACTTTTAGTATGTGATGAAAACTAAAAATCATCTATGCAGATTCCACTTTTTTAAGTTGTAGAAATATTTATCCTTGCAAATGAGATTTTATTCAAAGTCCCAATGTACATAGAGGATATTTATGTTGGACATAGAACTGTACCCCAGCCGCAGAACTTCAGAGAATTCCATCGTGAAAATGATCGCATGGCACGGGCGTTCTCCCTGTTAGTTACAAACATCAAGACCTGTGCTAGTCCCAGAGTTTTTTCACACCAACCGTCCTAAATCTTCTCTTTTATTTCACTCATCCTGTCTTCTGATGTAACACTGCTTGCCCACGGAGCTCCCCAACGACTTACAATAGCCACGCAAAAAGGTCTTTGTAACCACTGCTGTTCGATGTTGATGTTCACGGCAAGCATGAGAATTACTCTCTGAATCCTGAGGTGTGGAAAACCCCTACTCTTTCTTGATCAACAGTTGGATCATCCTGAATGGGAGGCCCTGGATTTACCTTGGCTGTATTTCTGTAGGGATCGCTGCACCAACACTGATGTCATGGATTAAGTAACCACTTCAAAGGATAGAGGGAGAACTTATTGCCTTCTTCTTTATTCCAATATTAGGAAGATATTCTATGTGGTGGTTAAAATGACAGAACTTTACACTCCTTCTACACATTCACTGGTAATTATTTTTTATGATTTCCTTCTCATTGATTCAACATTTATATCCTTGTTTTAATTAAAAAATATTTAAATTCTAGTTAGCATATAGTGTCATATTTGTTTCAAGAGTAGAATGCAGTGATTCATTACTTACATATAACACTTTGTGCTCATCAAAACAAGTGCCCTCCTTACTAACCCATCACCCATCTAGCCCATCCCTCCACCCACCTCCCCTCCATCAACCCTCAGTTTGTTCTCTATTGTTAAGAGTACTATATATTTTTTTAATGTATTTTTTTGGTAAAAATTGAGCCAGCAGTTACATAGAGAAACTTATGTATGATCTCCCCCAAAGAAAGACACCAGGTATGTTTCTAATATACTCTTTTCCCACTAAGTGGCACAGGACAAGATCCATAATCATTTATTAAACAAACAAACAAAATGCATGTCTGAAGGAGGTTGGGTAAAGTTCATTAGGTTGGCATGGCTTATCCAAGTTCACACACTGGGATACAAACCCAGTGGGTCTGAACAGAAAGACACAGTCCATGTTGCTGTAGAATGATTGTTTCTCAAACCTTTGGGGGGAATATACAGTTTGTATATGAAAGCCAATACATATATAATAAGATGCAAATTAATGCAACATTTTAAAGATATAACAGGAGACTTTAAATATATTTGGCATGGTTTGTTTCCTCTAAGCTATATTCATAGATTTCTGCCATTGAGTTTCCTTCTGTGGAATAATTTGATGAGTATTGACTATACTACATGGTCTTATTAAAATAAAGAGTGGAAAAGTACCCTCTGATGGTTAAATACAGGATACTTAGAACATGGGACTGAAGCGTTGCATACATACACAAACAGTTTGCTCCTCAAATATTGAATGGTTCTTCAAAGTTTGTTTTGGGGAAGACAAGCTGGAGATGATGGGATGTGTTCCCTACTACCCAAGATCCCCTACATTCAGTCAGGGCATGCAGAAGTACTAAAATTAGACTATCCTGATTCCTTCCTTCTGAAGCTACTTCAGAGCCTGTTTCTCCTGTTAGGTTGGGTGGTATGTTGGGTGCCACTGTGGCTACATTTTGTTTAGCAACATTCCCAAGAACTAGAAATGGGACATGTGAACAGAAACAAAAGCCCATTGATATAAATTATACTTAACGGTTGCAACTTATACCAACATACTACTCTAACTACAATAGTGGACTGAAGTGAGTTTTAAGCATTGTCCTAGAATGAATCATTTGTTCAGTGAGGAGGTCAATGCAGTGAGAAAAATCCATGACCAACCTTCTCTCTTAGTCTGTGAACCTCCAGAAGCACTGCTGACTCTCAGCCTCATTTACTTGAATGCCAAGCAATTTATATCTTGAACAATATGGAAACATGCTTCACAAAGAACACTACCATGTTAGGATTGTTTGTACATTGCAGTCTTACGGAGAACCTCAAAATGGAAATACATTTAATTCTTGTAGTCACAGAAAGCCTCATGGAGCAGTCTTTCTTTCTGCTGAAAGCAACTGATAAGAGAAGATTTATGTTTCTACCCATAGACAAAGGTACTTTTGTGTCGTATACTTGCTGATGTACAAGTCAGAGGCATGGCAGAGAAAGCAAAGACTTAGATCTGTACTGTTCAATATGGCAGCCCTGGACACATGTATCTATTGAGTATGTGAAATGCTGTTAGTGCTACATATTTAAAAAATAATACTTTGGAAATAAGAGTTACATAAAACATGTTATTACAATTTACCTGTGTATTTTTTACTGTCTTCAATGTGACTACTACAAAATTTAAAACTACATTTGTCATTCACATAGTCTCTAGTGGAAGGACTACCTTAGATTACAAAGTATGTGTGTACAATTGTGGCATTTTCTAGCTTAGATGCTTAACCCATCAATGAAAGGTAGAGACATGTAATTTACATTTAAATTTTGGGTATAAAAGCAGAATTATTAGTAACTATGCCAGATTAATAGGCATGAATTAAAACCTGGGGTTTCCTTCTGTTCAACATGAGAGAAAAATGTATGACATTCTAGATATTCAGACTGTCGATCAGGGACATAGGTTCATTTTGCCCATAAATCATGGTTACAATAACTGTTAACTTTGCAACCAATAGCCTTAACTGACATCAAGATGTGATCAATTGTATTTGTTCACCATTACATACTAGCACATTGATGAATGAATAAATGTTAAATAAATGAGTGAATAAATGGATACAATTAATTACTCGATGTTTCAAGTATTAAGTTAATTTGAGATTTTATTGCTATGTTCTCAAGGGTTTTTTTTGTATTTAGGAAAGATTTTTCCAAAGGCTTATTTTAGGTTTCATATTAATATGTGTGACTTAGTGTAGCTAACTTTTAAAAATTATCTCTTTAAAAATTGTTATGCTCTGTTTAAATTTTTGTTTTCTGTTTTATTTCTCAATTGTATTTTATTTCTAAATTCTATCAAATATTCACAATTACACTGAAAGAATCTATACCAGGCTAGTTGGTAAATACAATGATAAACAGGTGTTTTTATATTTTTTAAATCTTTTTTAATGTTTTTATTTATTTCTGAGAGAGAAGGAGAGAGAGAGACACAGAGAGAGAGAGAGAGAGAGAAAGAGAGAGACCGTGTGAGCAGGGGAGGATCAGAGAGAGAGGGACACACAGAATCTGAAACAGGTTTCAGGCTCTGAGCTAGCTGTAAGCACAGAGCCCGATGTAGGGCTCGAACCCACCAACCAGGAGATCATGACGTGAGCCGAAAATGGACGGTTAACCAACTGAGCCACCCAGGCGCCCTAAGTAGGTGTTTTTAAATGTTTCATTCTTATATATAAAATTAGCAGGATGACCCAAGCCTAAATGATTTTTTTGATAAAAAAATTTCAAATTATAATTACAAGTCATAGGCTAAATTCTCTTGACTATCATGCTTATTTAAATGACCAAATATGCAAATTCTTTGAACTCTTTGGTCATCTTAATGTCTAGACTTAATTCTAAATTTTTCCTTGTTTGAAAGATACTTACTATGAAGGAAATGACTGTGTCATTATGAAGTATTTGGAGAAATGCCTGTGCATAAAGATTCCATGACTAAAGAAATATCAGCTAAGATGTTGCCTGATTCCTTGCTGGTGACACTAATGGAATCCATTGGCCTGCATGAGAGTCAATGAGGTGGACAGTCCTACCTTACATGGTGGTGATATCATTGTCCACATAGCTGTGTGCTTCACCCCGGGGAACCAGTAACAAAATTTGTAGAGTTTAGTGTGAAATGAAAGTACAGGACCCTTTTTCAAAATGTATTCAGAACTTGAAGGGGCGCCTGGATGGCTCAGTAGGTTAAGTGTCCAATTCTTGGTTTCAGCATAAGTCATGATCTCTTGGTTCATGAGTTCAAGTATTACATCAGACTCTGTGCTGATAGTGTGGAGCCTGCTTTTAATCCTTTTCTCTCCCTCTCTTTGCCCCTCCCAACTTGCCCTCTCTGTCTCTCTCTCTCAAAATAAATAAATAAGAACTTCAAGACCAAGAAGGTGATAGCAGAACCTTCACCCAAGTGCAAGAATGTCCTCGGCAAGGGGACATGTGTGACTGCACAAGTTCATGCCTCATTCATGCCCTCATACAGGTATAGATTCTGCAACACCCACTTCAGCTGTGTGGTTGAATTTTGTATTTATGTGGCTCTTAAGTGACTCAAATGTGTTTTCACAGAGCCCTGAAAACTTTTGATCATGAGAACACACTGCTTCTATTTGGTTTTGTTTTGGTAACATTTTCCCTGCCTGGCAGACCATATAACATCTCGAGATATAAAACTATCTCAGTTTCTGTGTATTTTTCATAATTTTTTTCTCACTGTGGTCACAGTTTTAATGCCATTCTTCTCAAAGGCATGGCATCTATCATTCTCTCTGGCTGTCGTCATGCCCAAAGCTCTGAAGAAAGAGAAATGATTGTTCTAATCTTAGCTTTACCAGCCTCTTCTCTCCTCCGACCTCCCTCACTGACCCTATTCTTTCTTTGTCTTTATTTTTTCCTTCTTGTCTTTCTGCAATTGTGTATTGCACAAAAGCTACTTTACAAACACCCCAAAAGGCACTAAAGGCAATTTTTAATTTTGAGAGTCGATAAAAGTATTTAGCATATATAATTTTGCCTATTTATTTAAATGCCTGGTGTAATATCTCTAAATGTTCTCAAAAAAAAAAAAAAAAAAAACACAACCTTTTCAAGTCCCCAGTGTGGATTTAGAGCACATTCTATTCCCTCTACATGAATTAAATAATGCAAAACCTTCTGCATATTTAAAACATAAGTAAATGCTTTAATGCTATCTTTTCATATTTGCAAGACTAATTTGGGGAAGCAATGGACTCTGTTTTCCCACTGAGGGGAGGCTACCATTGCAGTTCCTCACAACTCCAGGCAGGGAATAGCATACGATGATTGGATAGTAAGACAGGATTGAAGAAAATCACTCAGGTTCTTCTGCCCGTCTACAGCCATTTGTGCAACTCTACATCGGCCTCATAAGGAAGGGGATGCCAGGCCACCACATCAACATCAAGGCATAAACCAGTCATGTCAAGTTCAGAACCATAGCCTTAGGTCCTATTCCACAGAACTAGCTGTGGGGGGTGGGGGGAGGCTTGACTCAATTAGAGGTTGTCTCCTCAAACACTTCAAGATGTGCATCAGGAAAAGGGCTGGTCTTCCTAGGCAAAAGTAATGCATTGCTGAAGATCAATCACATATTTCCACTTCATCCATAACATGGGAACTTACATTCAAATTTTAGTATCACCAGTGGTTAATATCACTCACTTTTCTCTGCTGGGCTTTAATTTCTAGTGAGTAAAGAAAAATTTTATGTCACCATGGTATTTGTGGGGAGACCTCTAAGCCCTATCCAAAGTGAATATCTCTGGGAGCCCTACAAAAAAAAATTATTTTCCAAACACATTTCGTGTTAGTAGATTACATAATTTGGATACTTGGTTTAACCAAATGATGGAATTAGAGATTTGTCTACCTGTAATTTTATGTTTATTATTATTTGTATGGGGATGAACTATAGCTATGGATTTTCTTGACTTTCAAATCTTAGTACAATACAATAGCATCAGATATGTTTATGTACCTGATCTAGGTTAATTCTATCTTCTCTTAGGAACTGATGAATATAGGTATCATCACATGTATAATTATAGTGAAATACAGATCTTGCCACACTATACAAGGTGGCGCATTAAGCTGACAATCTCAGTTCTTTAATTTCAGCAGTAATCCTTATATGATTCTTTTTTGCTTTTGAAACTGAGAATATACAGTTATAGAAATTACTAAATAAAATGAAGCAAATAAAATCACTTCTTAAAAAGCAATAAAAAAAATGAACCCAAGTCTCTCTAATGCTTTGCATTGCCCATATCTAACTGTTAACTGAAGTAGTCCCTCTATGTAGTAGTAAAATCTATGGTGTTAGATGTTTTCTCTTTAGAATCTCATCCAAGAAGTGGTGTTAAAAGGTTAGCCTGAGGTGATTTAAGGGATGAAATGAGACTTGATCTGCATATTCATTTCAGTGAGCTCAATCATTTGAAAGAGTGTATAAATTAACATGTGTGAGATTGGTGGGAAATGGTGATCAGAAGTCTTTGCACTTATATGCTTTGGCCAATACTTTGTCTTCTACAGTCCCACCAAGCTGCTTTCACATGATTTTATGTAATGTTTATTTTTGAGAGGGGGAGGGGCAGAGTGAGAGAGAGAGAGAGAGAGAGAGAGAGGGCAACACAGAATCTGAAACAGGCTCCAGGCTCTGAGCTGTCAGCACATGATCTTGGATTCACTAACAATGAGATCACGACCTGAGCCAAAGTCGGACACTTAACCGACTGAGCCACCCAGGACCACCTCACATCATTCTTAAAACATGGAGGAAATTAGTTAGTTAGTATTTTGCCTCCTCCTGCAAAGTTGGAAGTGTAATTTACATAAATATTTTTCATTACTTTTGGAAGAATACTATTTTTTCCTAATTTATATTTATGTTAAAATAAATTTGGGGAAGACATTATGCCTGCAAACATTCATTAGCCTGTAGCACAGTAAGTGGAGTCCACTTGTCACAACTTGTCTGGAATATAACTGGATGGGATCCTATAGCAAGAATGAAATTCATCATGTCATCACTGGAGAAGTCTATCAAAGTCTCTATTTGTTTCACTATATCCTTGCCTGATCAAACCCATTTGAATCTAAAAGTTTCTAATTCTGAGAACTGACATGATGACAGGAAATGGCTGGTAAAAGGCCCCAAGATGCTTTATGCTCTTTCATGTAATTACAGGCAGTTTTCTAAGAATATTCAAAGGGATTACTTACAATTATAGTTCATTATGATATCACAGATTTCCCCCCCGGAGTGGATAGTCAAAATTTATGGCATTCTTATTGTGGAGATATTAATACCAAGTGTCTTTGCAAGAACAAATTACAAAAACATCTAAGGCAGCATAAACTCAAGTATATTAGATTTATTCTTTCCTTGTATCCAGGGAGGAATTATTATAAAGCTTAAATTACATGTATGTAAATTGAAAACCTGGAGTCTGCCACCGTAACACACACCCAATCAATCAAAAGTATTTTCTTTTGTGCAAACGACTTCACATGTTATATATTACTTCATATGATTTTTAAATCAACCATATGAGGTGGCAATAGCTGGTATTTTATTTGATAAAACTGATTCTAAGTCTTTGTAAGTTATTTGCTCATGGTAACAGAATATGGTCAGTAGAAGTAAAACCAGATTTTCTAACTCCAAATTCAATTTTTTTTTACTTTCATAATCCCTAGGGAAGTAACATTTTTTAAAACTCACTCTTTTTTAAAAAAAAGTCATTAAAATCTGTTTATAATGTTTATTTATTTTTACGAGAGAGACATGCAGACAGAGCGTAAGGAGAGGAGGGGCAGAGAGAGAGGGAGACACAGAATCTGAAGCAGCCTCCAGGCTCTGAGCTGTTGGCATAGAGCCCAGCATAAGAACTGGAACTCACAAACCATGAGATCATGACCTGAGCCAAAGTCAGAAGCTTAACCAACAGAGCCACCCAGGTGCCCCTTGAAAGTCATTCTTAGAGCAGGATGTCCTTCAATGTTTCACACAGAGGGATTACTGTATGTCCATAGTGACTGGATTTCATAAATAGTTTTATTAAAATTGAATGTCTCATTATTAGCTACATTAAATCATGGAAAACTTATATACAACTTGTCAAGAAAGAAAACACTCATCATCTTATTTTAATTCAATTTTATCTAAAATTAGATATGGATAGACTAAATATTGAGCATTTTGTGCTCAATCAAAACCATTTGTTGCAAGCAATGGACTGATTCAGGTGACTTATGCCAAAACGGAAAAGAAAAACATATTAGAATATATGGTGTTAGTCCTTTTATTTTTACACAATCTTAGGACAGGAAATAGAAACTTAAATTTGAGGCAAAACTCATAGCTCTGACCATCTTTTTCTGTCGGCTTTGCTTCTCTTTTTGATGATTCCTTTTTCTCTCATTTCTGTGGATGTGACTACAGGAAAGCCCCTGAAATCAAGCAACCAGAAAGGCCTGACTGACATTTCTGAACCCCACTTAAAACTCTCATGAATGGAAGAATAAGATTAGCCAAACTTAATAGTGTTTCCCTTTCTATGAAAAAGAAAGTTCAGGGTAAGACATTGAAAACCTGATGATCAGCTCTTGTTCCTATGGTGTGGAGCAGCAAGAAGCTTACAACAAGTATTTATGGAATAGGTAGCCTCCCCAAAAGTCCCTATTACTACATACTATTCAATAACTGCAAAATTACTCAGGGTCAATTTTCCCTACTACTGTCATGGAATGAATATACATGTATGTAAACATGTGTGTGTGTGTGTGTGTGTATGTGTGTGTGTGTGTATAACCCAAATTTAAATTTGAATACCATCAAAAAGGGAAAATGCTTTTTGTTTATTTTGTTTCTTGTTTTATATTCCACTTGAGAATACTAACTCATACCACATTTTAAAAATTTTATAGATTTCAGAGGCATCAGGAGCATCTGGGTGACTCTGTCAATTAAGCGCCCACTTTTGACTTCAGCCTAAGTCAGGAGCTCAAGTCCATGAGATGGAAACTCTCATCAGGTTCCCAGTAAAAGCCTACTTGGGATTCTCTCTCTCTCTCTCTCTCTCTCTCTCTGTCCTTCTGCTCAAGCGTGAGCTCTCCCTCAAAACAAATAAATAAACATTTAAAAAATGTATAGAAGTCAGTCAGTGTTTGGATCTAGTTAGTAAAAAAATGATTTCTAAGGTACATGCAAGATGCTATGTTAGGACTTTTAGGTAACAAAAAATGAATCAGATGAGGCTTCTTTACTCCCTAAAGATTTGTTCATGCTAAGTCTTACAGACACACTGGGCACCACCAATTCAATACTCACTGTTGTCATTTACTTCAATAGTCATTGTTGTCATTTACAATTATAAAACACTCTGAGGGCAGTAAATCATTTATACCTAGAGATTGCTAGTTAGCTATTTAACATCCAGTAGTCTCCCCATCTTTAGGAACAGGCATTTATGCTATTGGAGGTGACAAAGAGCCTAACTAAAATACCATTTTCTGTGCCTTCCATGCAAGTAAGAGTGGTCAGTGACTTGTGAGCACAAGAATGGGTGGGATTTCCGAGAAACTTATTTAAAAGAGATCTCACTGAGGTTTCCATCTTGGCCATGACTGAG
Source organism: Hyaena hyaena (assembly GCF_003009895.1). Taxonomy (NCBI): domain Eukaryota; kingdom Metazoa; phylum Chordata; class Mammalia; order Carnivora; family Hyaenidae; genus Hyaena; species Hyaena hyaena. Next base: position 802,288 of record NW_024081495.1, on the reverse strand, counting down.
TAACTGACTCTGGACTTGCTCCCCTGCTACTCCAGACTGTAAAACTCAATTCTACCCCAAACTGAGATATGAAAAATGTGTCAAACAGCTTTTCTAATGTATTAAACAACAAATAGAGTACAACTATTACCTTTGAGAGAAAGGGACACAAGAGATGCCTACACCTTCTCTAGAATAAGAGACTCACCCTGGGACTGAGGACAAAACTGAGACAGGGGCCACCAGTCCCAGCAAAGAAGAAAGGATCAAAGGGTCTCTCAGTAATTTATCTTCGGATAAAGATAAAATGTAATGCCTTTTCAAGATTAGTAGCGCAATCCAAATACCTACAATTTCCAGTACAAAATAAAAAGTTCCTAGTCGTATGAGGAAGCAGGAAAATTTGTTCCATAACGGAAATGGAAAATTGGTGAAATAGAAACCATACAAATGATTGAGGAAAGATACTTTGCAATTGTTAAGCCCCAGCAAGATAGGTAGGAGACTGACCAAGAGGGAGCACAAGAGTGAGTGAGAGGGAAGGGAACAGATTACTACAGATTCTTCATATATTAAAATGGCAATGGGGCACTTGGGTGACTCAGTCGGTTAAGCATCCGACTTCGGGTCAGGTCATCATCTCACGGTTCCGGGTTCGAGCCCCGTGTCGAGCCCTGTGCTGACAGCTAGCTCAGAGCCTGGAGCCGGTTTCAGATTCTGTGTCTCCCTCTCTCTCTGACCCTTCCCTGCTCCCTCTGTCTCTCTCTCTCAGAAATAAATAAAAACATTTAAAAAATAAAATAAAATGGCAATAAAAGTATTCTAAACAACATTATGGCAGTTAACCGGACAGCAGGGAGGAAATAAGCAAACGTTTGAAAATTAAAACCTACTCAACTGATAAAGACAAGAATTGAAAATCTAAATACCTTTGTAGCTATCAAATAAATTGAATTTGTTATAAAAACCTTCCAGAAAAAGACTCCAGACCCAGATGTCTTCAACAGTAAATTCTATGAAACATTTAAAGAAAAGCAATTCCAATCTTATACAAACTCTTTCAAGTATGGATGGAGAAAATATATCTCTAACATTTAACAAAAATAAAGAAAAGGAAAAAGAAAACTACAAAACCAATCTCCCTCATGGATAGCAATACATTTGACAAAGTGTATGCAGGATTTCTGTCCCCTAAAAAGCTAGCTACATTGTCAAGAAGACTTCAAAACAATTTAAAAAATGGATAGATACACTGTATTTGTAGGTTCAAAAATTCAAAATCGTAGCAGGTCAGAACTCTCAAATTGATATCTAGATTCAAATAAATCCCAATCAAAATCTTAATAGACCAGTTTATTTTTTTACAAAACTTGACAAGTTCATTGACAAAACCAGGAAGTGAAAAAAACCTAGAGCTCATAGTAGAAAACATAGGAGAGCAATTTTGCAAATTTGTGGCAAGCAAAGATTATTTAACAACAAACATACTAGCCTCACAAAAAATAACAAGAACTTCATTAAACTTAAAAGACATAATTAAGGAAATGAGCAAAGAAGCCAAGGACTTGAGAAAACATTTGAAATGCTCATATCCAACAAAAAAACTTGTATCAAGAATACATAAAGAGACACAACAAATCCATAAGTAAATAGACAAATAGTTCATTTTTAAAAATAGTCAAAAGACTAAACCACACTTCTTAGAAAATGATGGCCAATAATCACATGAAATATATTAACTATCACTCAGCATCAGAGAAATGCAAATTAAAATCACACTGTATACACTAGAAAGAATAAAATTTTAAAACTTACCAAACCAAACATTAGCAAAGATGTGAACTGACTGGATCATTGTTGATTGAAATAAAAAATTGTGCTACCACTTTGGAAAACTCTGAAAGTCTTTATAAAGTTAAGTACTATGATTAGCAATTTCACTCCCAAATGAAATTTACCCAAATATTTAAATATTTGGCCAAATGTCCACAAAATATTTGTTTAAGAATGTTTGTAGCAACTCCCTTCATAATAGTCCCAAACTGGAAATCATCCGAATGTCCACTAACAGAAGAAATGATTAACATGCGATGTCTTTATACAGTGGGAAACTACTTAGCAATTTAGAAAGCAAAGAACTGGTAATAAATGCAACATGGGCAAGTACCAAAAATATCATACTTGCTGTGTGATTCAATTTATATGAAACTCCCAAACAAAATAAAACAAAGCAACAACAACAACAACAACAACAAAATCAGGTAAAATGAACCTCTAGGGTGAGAAATAAGAAGTGTTGTCTAGGGGCAATTGGGTGGCTCAGTTGGTTAAGCATCTAACTTTGGCTCAGCTGATGATCTCCCAGTTGGTGAGTTCGAGTCAGGCTCTGCACTGACGGCTCAGAGCCTGGAGCCTGTGTCAGATTCTGTCTCCCTGTCTCTCTTCCCCTCCCCTGCTCATGCTTGTGCTCTCTCACACTTTAAAAAATAAAGTAACTAAACGTTAAAAAAAGAAAAAGGAGGAGTGTTGTTTGTCTAGAGTAGGGATTGATAGGGAATAAGCATGCAGGAACTCTCTAGAATGACAGAAATAATCTACTTCCTGATTAAAACCATCGTTTCATGTATACATGTTTCAAAACTCATCAAATTGCACATTTCATATTTATGCATTTCTTTTTCTGTAAATTTTGCCTTGAGTTAAACATAAATTAAAGGGGGGGGCATTTGGGTGGTCAGTTGGTTAAGCATCTGACTGTGTGGCTCAGGTCATGATCTCATGGTTTGTGGGTTTAAGCTCTGCGTGGAGCTCTGCGCTGACAGTGTGGAGCCTGTTTGGGACTCTCTCTCTCCCTCTCTCTCTGCCCCTCCTCTGCTCACACTGTCTCTGTCCCTCTCAAAATGAATAAAGAAACTTTAGAAAAAAAAATTTAAAAATAAGTAGCAGACACCATCCTTAACCCTGTACTTTTCTCCTTTCCTAGAATGCAGAACTGGTGGCTGGAGTTTCAGCAAGTATCTTGAACTTTGATGTGGTGTTGAATAGCTGAGTGATTGGCTAATGATTTAGCAGAAAATGAAACAGAATCTGTGTCTCTAACAACCAGGCTCTGATATTTTGATGGACTGCTTATTTTGAAGTATTGTTTGTTATTTGGATTTTCTGTTATGTGAAGATGGGCATAATCTTAAGCGATACCAGATAAATAAATGGTGTGTGTGTGTGTGTGTGTGTACAGTTTAAAAAAGATATGATCTCAAACATCAATTACAATCTATCTGTTTCTAGACTGAACGAACTATGTGTGAGTTCATCTAATTTATCCCCTTTTATTTGCAGAAAAATGTATATCAAATGTGGTAAAACCTGTTCTTAAAACTTCTAAAGAAAACGATAGCTCGGGGTGCCTGGGTGGCTCAGTCAGTTAAGCGTCCGACTGCAGCTCAGGTCATGATCTCGCAGTTTATGGGTTCGAGCCCCGCATCAGGCTATGTGCTGACAGCTCAGAGCCTGGAGCCTACTTCGGATTCTGTGTCTCCCTCTCTCTGTGCCCCTCCCCTGCTCACACTCTCTCTCTCTCTCTCTCTCTCAGAAATAAAGAAAACGATAGCTCAATTATGTATTTTAATGTCTTCTTTTTTAAAAAAATATTTTTTGTTTGTTTGCTTGTTTATTTATTTATTTTAGAAAGAGCACTTGCTCAACCAGAGGTGGGAGGGGGAGGAGAGACTCTTAAGCGGGCTCTGTGCTAAATGTGGAAACTGATACATGACTTGATCCCCCAACCTTGGGAACATGACCTGAGTTGAAATCAAGAGTCCAACACTCAACCGACTGAGCCACCCAGCACCCCTCAATGTCTTCTGTTAGAATAATCCAAAAACCACTCACTGTAATTAAGGGTCAATATTGGGGGAATGGAACATACAATTCTTGGTGAAAATACAGATCTTATGTGAGTTCATATTTAGTATGGAAGTTTTGAATGATGTCTCCGTTCTGCAAGAAAATCACTGAGAAAAATTGAGTGTGTTTATTAATTATTTCCTTCCCTCCCTTCCCACCCTTCTCTCTCCTGTCCTCTCCTTCCTGCTCCACTCCTTTCTCTTTTACCTTACTTTTCCTTCTTTTCATCTATTTCTCTTTATTTTACTTTATTTTCATTTATTTCTCATTATTTTCTTTCTGTTATGGCTGTTTTGCCATAATTTATTTTACTGTAATACTGAGTGGTCCGTTCCAAATAGGTGATTTACCATAAATAATCGGAGAACAGTGAGCTCACTTACTCTGTAAGTGTGTTGTGTCGGGGTCCTCAGGCAGGGCCAGCTACGCACCCCTGCATCTGAGACCCCACTGCTGTTCAGCCACTATCCAGTGTGTGGGCTCACATTCGTTAGTAGTGCAAGTTTAGGAAATATTATTTGAACTTCAGTTTAATATGATCTGCTTAATATTATTTATGTTGAACTCCTTTTGAATCCTGGAAGTAAACACTATGGAGATATTACAGTTTGCTTTTGTGATTTATGGGGAATCGTGTGAGGAATTGGTGTTTCTGATTATGGTTTAGGATTTAATACCATTGCTTACAGAGGAAAAACTCAAAAAACTTCACTCTTCATATTTTGGTATTATTTGTGTGAATATATTCATTGATCATTCTGTTTATTTTGATGGAACACCTATTGTGTGCCAAGACCTGGGTTTATGGCAGAGAAAGCTCTTAAACTATTGAAATCTCTCATTGTTACTGGACTGGACAGTTTTAAGGAAATGGGAGCAGTAAATGTGTGGCCTTGCCTTGAGGGTGATGGGAAACCTAGTATAATAATTGGAGACTTTTTTTTTTTTTTGAGAGAAAGAGAGAGAGCGTGTGTGCGTCAGAGCATGGGAAGGGTAGAGGGAGATAGAGAGAGAGAGAGAGAGAGAGAATCTCTCCCCAGGGCTATCCATGCAGGGCTCAACATGGGGCTCCATTTCATGACCCCTCAGATCATCACCCGAGCAAAAATCAAGAGTCAGACACTTAACCGACTGAGTCACCCAGGCACCCCCAGACTATCTTTTAAAAATATTTACCTCTAGATAAGTATCTGCTATCAAAAACAGAACAAAAGTTTTGCAGTGTGGTTATGGCAAATATTGAAAAAATTTGAAGAATTACAGCTTATTTTTTATTAATAATACATTTGTTCCAGTAAGTAACTTATATGTACTGAGTCCTTTATTTAATTTGAATTCTTTGTTTTAAGATTTTAAATGAAATTGAACTCACTAGTCAAGTAGGAAGAACTTTGTTCAAAAAGATTGAACTGTGTTTCCTCATGCTGAAGTTTTCTTCATTTCTTAATCCTGAGTAGCTCTAAGAGGTGTAAAAATAGTGACATATCCCTATAACTGTGAATAAAGGATAAAGATGTTTCAAATGACAACATAAAAGTTTCCATTAATACTTTGTATTTTGCTTATTATTGTAACAACACATTTCAGATCAGTTTTTGGGAAATTCTAGAAAGAAAATTTAAATTAGATAATGTAATGATTTTATCCACTCACTCATTAAATATGTTTGGAGTGCTACTTTTAATGCAAAATAACTACTAGGAAGAATATATTAAAAAAACATATGTGTGAAGAAATTACAAAAAGTCACCCAAATGCTCTGAATAAATTCAAATCTTTGAATAACTTTAAATGACAATCCAGAGTGTGGTAAGACCTGGAAGATTTAATCTTGGATCTCTGTTGATTTTTTAGTGCTAGTGGAAATTAGAGAGCCATTAGAAAGGAAAAGAGATCCAAGTATATTAGTAATATCAGAAAGACAGAAACTAGTTAGATGTTACACTGTGTACTGAAGACCTTGATATTAATTTCTTGAGAGATATTATGAAGATATATTTTCTAAGCCTCTTTGTAAACACTTAATAAAAGAAGCTGTAGACATTGGGAACCAGCAGAGCTTTACTAGGAATAAAATATCCCAAACTATCATTGCTTTTTATTTTTTATTTATTTACTTATCTTCTAATATTTATTTATTTATTTATTTATTTATTTATTTATTTATTTTTGAGCGAGACAGAGACAGAGCATGAGCAGGAGAGGAGCAGGGAGAGAGGAAGACACAGAATCTGCAGCAGGCTCCAGGTTCTGAGCAGTCAGCACAAAGCCTGACACAGGGCTTGAACTCACAGACCACAAGATCATGACCTGAGCCGAAGTTGGGTGATTAACTGACTGAGACACCCAGGCTCCCCAATTCATTGCTTTTTAAAAGGGTGTTAAAACTTTAAAGGGAATCCTACAGTCATAAAGTAACTTATTTTTAAAATATAAAATCATTTACTATTTTTCATAGACTAATCTTATGGACATGCAAGAGAAGTGAAGTCTGTGTAACAGAACAACTAGAGTAATGTTTATGTTTGAATCGACAGTCCAAATAGTGCTGATTAAATGGTCAATAGCAATTTTAAGGGAAAGTTCATTATATCATAAGTCTCTTTCATCAGACCAGTCTTGACCCTACTTATACTTTTGCCATTTACTTTAATGAGAATTCATAAAACTGTGTCAATGCCATGAACCTCAAGATGAAAGGTTGGTGCATTTGTGATATACTCACTATATATTTTTCAATACACACACATATTATATATAAAAATAAATGTTATAAAGTCCAGTGTAGGGCCTCCAGAATAACTCACCAGATGCAGGATAGAATCATGCCTAAAGAAGGAGTGCAGTTTTTCTTTGATGGCATACTCCATTTGAATTTGAACCTTTGGGATCATGCATACTAAAGGCTACCATGAAACTAGAGTAGACTCATATATTGTAGCTTGTATGTCAAGATGGCTGATCACCCCCATACCTTCTCTGTTGGTCAGTTCATCCTATAAATATTCAGGATCAGCTTTCAGGTAGGTGAATATATCTGCTTTGGGAGGGTGATACAGCCCAGCTCTATGGGGACACGGTGCTCAGGACACTCCAAGATCTTGCCCTAAGTATCTCTTCATCTAGCTGTTTGAGCTGTCTCTTTTACCATACCCTTTAATAAACTGGTAAGCCCAAGTAAGTTTCTCCCATGTTCCATGGCCCTCTATAGCAAATTAATCGAAATTTAGGAGGGGATCAAGGAACCTCTGTTTTGTAGCCAAATCAGACAGAAGTCATGGGTAATGTGGGACTTACCACTTGTGATTGGCATCTGCAGTGGGGGACGGTCTCCTAAGCCTAAGCCTTTCACCTGTGGGACTTGATGCCATGTCCAAGTAGATGATGTCAAAATTGAGTTAAATTGTGGAACATCTGGGGCAATGGGGTGGCTCAGTGGGTTAAGCCACTGACTTCAGCTCAGGTCATGATCTCACGGTTCATGGGTTCGGCCCTGCATGGGGCTCTGTGCTGACAGCTCGGAGCCTGGAGCCTGCTTCAGATTCTGTGTCTCCCTCTCTCTCTGCTCCTCCCCCACTTCTGCTCTGTTACTCTCTCTCAAAATTAAATAAACATTAAAACATTTTTTTTAATTTGTGGAACATTCAGCTGTCATTATGGAAAATTACTTGATGTGGAGAAAAAATATCTTGCACACTGGGTGGCCAGAAGTGTCAGAAATGAAGTGTTCTGTGTGAGTAGTAAAGGAGAAACACAGGCAGGAAGAGCTGGGTCTTTCCCTAATCAGGAAGAGAAGAAGCTGTTTTCTTATTCAGTCCTTGGTCAAGGAAGAAAAAGAATTGGTTGCTCCAGTAGTCAGTCAGATTGTCTCCCATTCATGAGAATTTGTACATTAAGATGTAAGGAATTGCAAGATAGTGCAAGGTCCTAGGGAAGAATGTCCACAGATATTTGCTGTGGATTGACTGAGAACCTCCATGTGTTTCATATCTCCTGAAACCTGAGTGTCCTCATTTTCTTTTCCTCATTGAAACCCTGTTTTTGTATGTGTGTAGTATGGTTGAGTGTGTGTGTGTGTGTGTGTGTGTGTGTGTGTGTGTGTATGCCTATGTCAGTTCTGTGTTTTATAAGAAAAAAATTCTTGTCTTTGACCATTATTAACAAAAGTTCCTCTAGACCTTCTTCTTTAATCTGCCATAAGCCCTTAGATGCTAAATTTAAGCAATTAATAATATTTAAAAATTGGTAAGGTATTAGTCCATATTTATTTATTATTAATATTTCAATGATAAAAGCTTCTGATTTAATATGTTTTAAAAATAGCTGTCCACATAATTCATTTTTGAAATAAAAAACGGTTTGTTTTACCTTTTTATAGACTAATAGAATCATATTATTCCACAAAGTTAAGTAGACTTGTCCCTGACATTTCTAAAAATAAATCATTATTGGTAGGCCAAAATATATGCTAAATTTCTGTGGATAGAATTTTATGCAATCTATTGAGTTTATTAAAAAAATTCATCATCATTTTTTAAGTTTTTGTTTTAATGTTTATTTATTTTTGAGAGCGAGAAAGTGTGTGCAGGGGAGGGGCAGAAAGGGAGGGAGAGAGAGAATCCCAGGCAGGCTCCACACTATCAACACAGAACCTGATGTGGGGCTTGAACCCATGAACTATGAAATCATGAATTGAGCCAAAATCAAGAATCAGATACTAACCGACTGAGCCACTCAGATGCCCCTTATCCATCATTTTCTTAATTTGTGGTTGAGAAAAGATAAGGTAGAAAGTAAAGTGGCTTATTTTTCAGTCTGCTATTTATGGTTTATACTTTTAAGACCGGATCCTTTTAAAACATAATTTTGAGTGTCCAGTACTGATTCTTGCATATTACATGTATTTCCTTTAAGGATAATATCTTGGATTTAAGTGTTTTAGAATATAGACCTAAAAGTATAATGGGTTCTCTTTGTGTTTTTGTTTGTTTGTTTTGATCCTCTTAAAGGAAATACTAGAGGAAAGCATGGTTAATTTGAAGTTTTGATATACTACAAAAATATGTATCTATGCATGGACTATTTTCTTTAAAAAAAACATCCTTTTTCCCCTCTGTCCATGAAATTTATTAACAATTATCTACACCATGTGATGAATTCATTTATATTTTGTCTACAGGATGGAGGAAAAGACCTATTAACCCTCACCCATGAAGTTGTGTTTCTTTTGCCTCGTAACTGCAGCAGATATCCAATTAGACAAATTAAATTTCTTGACCTAACATTCAGTGTTTCTGCTAATACAGTGTGACCCCAGATGTCCACTACCAGCAGTAATTTATGATTGAGCTGTGGCATAAACTTGAATCAAACATTTTGAAAGACTGGTGAGTAATACAGCTAACGAATGAGCCAATTGACTATATTAGAACCACACCTCAAAGAAGTATTGCTATTTCTTGGTTATTGTAGCTTAGGTGATAGCTTGTATAATGTAAGAAAACAAAGCTTTGTTTATGTTGAAAATATCTCTAAAGAAAGCCATTGGTAGAGCTCATTAAAGAAATAAAGAACAAGAGGTGAAAGAAAGTGATAATTCTTGGTAAAAACATGAAATATTTTTATCAAGAGTATTGCCTTGTCCTGGGTGTCTGGGTGGCTCAGTCAGTTAAATGTCTGAATTCACCTTGGGTCATAATCTCACTGTTCACAGGTTCGAGTCCTGTGTCAGGCTCTGGGCTGACAGAGTATAGAAATGTAATAAGCAAAATCCTATTCATGGAAAAATCTCCTAGATAAACAATCTGGTGAATCAACATTTTTCTAATGTGGACTGACCTCCAGACACAGTTAACAAGCAGAGCAAACTAATATTTAGTATACATATCAGTTTAAGTCTTCTCGATTTGATTAAGCATTAGTACACAGTTTAGAATTGTATTTTGTAGTATGAAATGCTTTAGAAGTCTTATAAAAAGGAATACCCTTAGGTAAAACTTAGATGTCATTACCCCTTGACCAATGCTTAAAACAGTTTTGTTTTGTGTGTGTGTGGTAAATTGTTTAACAGTGGCCAGGGGATAAATCCAGATAACATTGAATTCCACATTCTTCTGTGATTACTACAGAAGAATTTCTCACTAACTCCGAGTCAGTACACTTTATTTTCTTAATTGTGCAATCTAAGAAGGAGTGCAAAATTTGTATCATAAATATAAAAATTGAATTGTTTCACTTTTTAAAATTGTTCTTAAGTGTTTTAGCAAATGCCATGGGAGCCCTTTCGTCTCTCATGCTCTTCAGTCTAAACTGGGCACGACCTACAGAGTTCCCAAATATGTCCATAGCTTCCTGTGACTCTGTGAATGAGAATGATAAGAATGTTCTCCAGCCTGTCTAGCCTGAAAGCCCCATTGCAAGGGGCAGACAGAACTTCCAGGGTGCTAATACCTCAGAACAATCCTTAACCAGTGAGAAATGGAAGGACAAATATCTAAGCTTTCTTGCCTCTCAGTGGGTAACCTATACATTAATCCACATTTCATCGGTTTCCTTCCAGTGAAATGGAAGGAATTTCCATTTGATTAATTAATTCCAAAATCAAATTCCTTTGATTATGCAAGAGTGAAAACTTAAAAATCACCCTTATCAGTTACACAATTAAACCACAGAATGTCTTCTGACTTGCACACACATACTTCTTTGCTTAGATCTTTCTGCCTGGCTTGCACCAGACAGCTGTCTTAAGAAATGAATCAACATAAAGACTTGTCACCTTCTACTGTCACACCCTAAGAGCTTTTGAATCCAATCCATAAGCCATAAATATTGTACACTCATCTTCCTAATGATACATTACTCAAAATGGTCTGTGCAGTGTTCTTCCTTGGGTGCAAGTAAATAATTAAAACTGTTTAGTTATACTATCACTGGATTATTTACCTGAAGAGAGGGTGTCCTATATGCTAATCTCAACTCTTCACCCAAAATCTTGCCTCAGCATCTGCTTTTGTGAGAATTGAAACTAAGATAAATATGATGAAAATATATTAAAGATTCTATTTCAATTACTATTATACACCATATCAACATAAAATAGAAGAGCAAGAATAATGAACCTTGATGTGATCACCTTGTACCAGCTCAAGTCACTTTCTTTTTTCAGGTGAACTGAAGCTCATAAGCTTTAAATCTCATGCATGAGATCACAAAGCCAAATGCTGACAGAGAAGGTCTAACTCTCTTCCCTGACATTGTGTCACTGATCTCTTTTAGTGGTCATAGGATACACTCTTTATTTTTGACCTAACTTATGATAAAATAAATCTTTACAAGCATTTACTAAGGTTAGCTTAAAAATCCATGACTTCATAATAGAGAGAATTTTTCTTGAACTTATATAAAGAATCTTGAGGTTTATCACTGCCATTGACTGAACTGTGTTTGTGTCCTCTCAAAATACACATGTTGAAGCCCTAATTCCCAATGTGATTGCATCTAGAAATAGTCTCAAAATACACATGTTGAAGCCCTAATTCCCAATGTGATTGCATCTAGAAATAGTCTTCAGATATTAATTAAGGTTAAATGAGGTCATAAGAGTAGGGGTCTAATCTGATAGGATTGTAGAAGAGAAAGAGATCTCTAATCTGATAGGATAAGAAGAGAAAGAGATCTCTCTTTCTCTGTCCTTGACTCTCTTCTCTCTTCCTTCACCAAGAGAAGTCACAGTGAAAAGGTAGCCATATGCAGGCCAGCTCTCACCAGAACATACCACACTGGCACATTGATTTCAGACTTCCAATCTCTAGAACTGTAAGATAAGAAATTTACATTGTTTTAGCCACTTGGCCTATGGTATTTTATTACAACAGCCTGAGCTGACTAATACATTTCTAGACCTAGCTTATAGAAACATGCCATGCACAATTTTCCATGTTCTTTTCTTGGAAACTATGTGTAGGATAATCATGAATAGATCACAAACATCTGTTCTTAAAATTTATGGGTTAAATTAATTTTTATTTATTAAGACACTTAAATTATGGGGTGTATCTATTATAGTTGCCAGGGTTACCTTATAAACAGAAATTAATCCCTTGATGTAGTAGGCTGCTGTCATAATGAACAGTAGAAATACTGTCACTCTTCCTATTAGTGGTCAAGTGGCAGGCAGTGAAAATGCTGATTTAGAGGCTGAAAAGATGGACAGCCACATCATACGGTGACAAAATAGTTGGGTCACTGACATGTACAAGGAGGATTATTTGCCTACCAATCTATGTTCTTAGGTACACAGTTGGAAAGCATCTTAGTGCTAATGTGTTTTCCATTTTACTATTTGTTTATAGCAAAGTGTTATATGAAAATGTTGAACCAAGAAAGAATTGGTCAGTTTGCAAACAGAGGTAACAGGAATAGAGCCTAAACATTCAAAGCCTCAAAGGGTCAGAAAAGCTAATTGATTCTGGACCCAAAGAGTAGGATATCAAGTCGAAAAAAAAAAGTGTTTGATAAAAACCCTCAAAGACTTCCAATTTTTGTCCTATAGAAAACTTCAATATATCTCCCCATCACCTATGAGAGCCACCCAGGTACCTTCAGCTGTATTAAACTGAAAAAGATTCAGAGAGATAAGAATGTACAGAAATAAATTAGCCTTCAGAATAATGTATAGGAAAGAACTGCGGTGCAGTCACTGGCATCAGGTATCAAGTAGAAGCAAATAATGTAAAATATAAATTTTTGAACAATATTTCTAAAAGGTCCCTGAACCAGAGTTAAAGAACTAAAAAACCTAGTAACTCTTTTATCATTAAAACAACTTTTGCATGCCCAGACTTACAATATCAGGAAGTGAGATGTGAAAGCTCACTTGTGAGATATGTAGATTACCCAAAGGGAATATACTTGCAAATAACCACTTCAGGTATGGGCATGTGGAATAATAGAGGAAAAAGAATCTTCTGGAGAGTGGGCCACAGAGAACAACAGACAAAAGCTTTTCTCCCAGAGAGCAGAATCAGTATCTAATTTGGACCTCTTCTCATTCCTCTCCTCATTACCAGGGCACAGAGATCTCATGATGCCTATCTGACACAGATTCATCTTCTTAAAGGCCAATGGCCACCAATATCTCTCATAATTTTGTTTTCTAAATGGGAGCATTAGTTATATTTGTCCAGTCTTCTTTCTACCATTTTGTATTATAGAATGAGAAGATATAGGTAGTTTGTCTATATATATCATTAAAATTGGATCATGAAAAGTCACTTCTGCACTTGATAAAAGAGATGTGTGTTGTAGTCACCCAGAGGTCCTGGACTTGGAGTTGAATGGAATTTGATTTATCTTCCTTAGATAAAGGAGTGAGTAAATTCTGTGTAGGCAAAGGTTAAAAATATTTGGTATCCAAGAGGGTAGGTGATGTCAGAGACTGGGTAAATACCAAACTCATTTCCTCTTTCACCCAGGCATTGAGACAAATTACATTTTCCAGCTTTCCTTGCAGTTAGTTTCAGCCATTTGAATGGATTCTGGTCAACAAAATGCAAGACAAGGCTTAGTATTAGGCCTGCATCTCAGAGACTGAATGACATTTAATTTTATTATACTTTTGCCTGTACTTTACCTTAATCCCCATCTACCCACCCGCTGTTACAGGAATAAAAACTCAAGATAAAGCTATAAGCACTCAAAATAAAATAAGCTGGGCTTTTATTTATTTATTTACATGTTGCATAATTGTGGTATATGAATTTAACCCTATGACATCTGAAAATCATGAGATACTCTGCAAGAAAGAGATATTGTTTAATCTAGGGACTTTCTTTTTTTATTAAGAAAACAATTAAATCTTATTTTAATATAATACTTTTTAACACACAACAGAACTGATGTGCTATAAAGATACAGTTCCAAAATGTGTCTCTGAGAGAAGGATAGTCATGCTTCAATTTGGAGAAGGTAATCTCTCCACCATTAGAAGATTTTGGGTTAGTGAGTAGAGGTCTACTATTTCTCCAATGCATTGGGCTGTGCTTTGTTGGTTTGCCTTCAGCCCGAGTTTTCTGATGCTCCATCAAGTGTTCTTCTAAAATGGAACTATCCTTTGAACTCCTATAACTGGAAAGTTTATGATTTGGTATCCCACATCCCATAAATCCTTTTCTGTCAGTGTTCAAATCTGCTTCTATGTCCCTTGTATTGACTCTAATGAGAACCAGTTTGTCGCTTGCAGGCCATCTATGCCAATGTCACATGAGTGTCCTCTCTTTGGGCATCCAAGAAGAGTTCCAAGCTACAGGTGAGGGAACATCCTTCCTACTCCTCAAAGCATTTGGGACAGGATTACACTGGAGAGATTCAGAAGAAATACCCAGAGCAGAGTCAAAAGTTTGTTTGTTTGTTCAAAAGGATGCCATTTTTAGTCAGGACAATGCTCCCTTCCCCATAATTTCCAGTCTTCTCTGGGGACTCATCTCTAGTGCTTGCATGAGATTATTGCTTAGTTTATCACACCTCCTGTTCACACAAATGGTGTCCTACAAAAACAGTCATTTTATTGTCCCTGCACATTCAGGATTACAAGGTGACAATAGGCCACTCTGGGCCTCAATACCAGAACCTTAACCTACGTCCTCAAGTCTCTTTCTCTATCTCTTAATTACTTCTTTACAACTTATTAACAAAAAGTTTCATGTTTCTCTTACCTCACATGAAACTGTTTGCTGCATGAAGATCATAAAGATCTTTAACATCTGTCAGAAAGAAATCTAACACTTCTAACAAATACTTACATTCTTACTGAGTAATAATCTTTCCCCCCTAAAGGGTAATGACAAATAATGTTCTCTCCTATCTGGAGAGAAGGAGAAGAAACCAGAAGAAACACATTCATTTCCACCTGGTGGCCCATTCTTTGTTACAGGTTGAATTGTATCTCTCACTAGATTCATATATTGAAGTCTTAACCCCTTATCTCCAAATAAGGACTTCAGAATGTGGCCTTATTTGGAGATAAGATCTTTACAGAGGCAATCAAATTAAAAAGAGTAAACCTTAATCCAATATGACTTGTGGCTTTATAAAAAGGGGGAAATTGGAGACAAGTATGTACACAGGAAGAACTCCCTGTAAAGATAAAGACAGAAATTGGGGTAATGTTTCACAAGGTCAGGAATGCCAGGGATCCAGAGCAAAGGAGCTGAAGGCAGAGGAGAGGCTTGGAATAGACTCTGCCCTACAGACCACAGAAAGAATCAACCATGCCAATGCCTTTATTTCAGACTTCTAGCCTATGGAATTGTGAAGCATTAAAAGTCTGTTGCTTAAACCACACAGTGTGTGGTTATTATGACAGCCCTAAGAAACAAACACACCCTCCCTCAAGGACAGACTGAGGAGCATCTTGTTAATGTAATATCAACTTACACAACACACACTGGGTTCTCATATGCTGCTTTCCACCAACTCCTGCTGTCCAGAAGCCCTTGATCTTATGCCTTATCCGAGTTTCTGTCTGAGTTGATTAGTCCTTCCCTCAAGGCTTCTTTTATCTGACTCCTCCCTGACTGTGGTGGTGGGTGGCTACAGGTGGGTCTGAAGGTGGGGAATGGGAGTAGGGGCGTGAGGTGGGAATTTGAAGGGCTCCTTGTCTCCTGCCTGCAGAGAGATTACTCTCCTTTCTTTCAGCTTAGCCACTAATGAAGTCTTACCAAGACCACAGTATTTCAGATAAAAAGAAGAGAATGAGTTTCTCTTAGAGATGTCCATTGGAAGCTTGTAGTATCGATTTGTAAGTAAAAGTAAGGGATATAAGATAGAAGTAGAGACCTGGGAATCCCTGAAATCCTGAGAGAGGATAAGAATTTATAGAACATCTCTGTATTCAATAAGGAAGACAGCTGAGGACAGAATCCCATAAACCAACATTCAGAGTGTAGAAGGATAATAAAATACAAATACAAACTGACATTTATTATCTTCCTATTAAGCACTAGATACTATAAAGATAATAAGAGCTAACACATTCAATATTTTCTAGATGTCAGGATCATTTGAAGTCCTTTGCAAATATTAGTCAAAACTCTCTCAAAACTGTAATTGGGCAAGTATGATTACCCTCATTTATCTGATGAAGAAACTGAGGGTCTGAGAAGTTACCAAGTAGGAAGTGGAGGGCAGGTATACAAAGAGAGGCTCTCTGCCTCTAGTCTCTGTTCTTACTAAACACAGAACAGTGCTTGTAAGTAATAGCTCTAACTATAACCAGCAGTAGGTTGGGTGTATGTGAATTGACATGTGGGAACTTCCATAAAACTCAGAAATACTCTAAGAGATAAGTGCTGATAAATTATTCCTATTTTGCAGACTAAAGCTCAGATAGGTTAAGTAAATTTTCCATGAGTACAAAAACAGCAAATACCAGTGTTTGGAATGCATATAAAAACTAGTGGAATCCAGGGATGCCTGGATGGCTCAGTAGGTTAAGCATCCAATTCTTGATTTGGCTCAGTCATGATCTCACAGTGTATGAGGTCAAGCCCCGGGTCGAGCTCTTCCCTAAGAGCATGGAACCTGCTTGGGATTCTCTCTCTCTCCTTCTCTCTCTGCCCTACCCTGTTGGCATGCACATGCTCACTCGCTCTCTTTCTCAAAATAAATAAATAAATTTTAAAAAAATAATGGAATCCAAATGAGGTCTGTTGTTGCATTAATGGGACTGGATCAATGACATTTTCCAGGTTTTGAGATCTGTATTATGGTTATATAAGATGCTTTCATGGTGGAAAGCCCAGTAAAGGGTACATAGGACTTCTTTGTACTACTTTTACAACTTCTTGGAAGTGTTAAATTATATAAAAAAATGTAAGAATCTAAATACAATCTTTAAAAAGCAGTGCTCGATTGAATCCCAGTTTCCTCTGGCTCTGAAGCACACCTGCTTGTCCTAATGACACATTTCCCCCCTCTCACCACCCCCCACCCCCCCAACAAGGTCAGAGGTGGATAATGGAATAGGACAAAGTTGAGAGAGGGAGAAGAAAAATAAAAACATATACAAACCTGTATACAATATGTGACCTTCACTGTGCATTTTATCATTATTATTTTTAATGTTTATTTTTGAGAGAAAGAAAGAGAGACAGCTGGAGTGGGACAAAGAGAGAGGAGGGGACAGAATCTGAAGTGGACTCTGAGCTGACAGCAGAGAGATCTATGCAGGGCTCGAACTCATGAAGTCAGAGGCTTAACTGACTGAGCCACCCAGGCTCCCCTTCACTGTACATTTTAAATGCATCCTCAGTGTACTCACATTACCCATCAAGGGGCTATCTTACGTGTTTTTATACGGAGGGAAAATTCAGAGATGTTAAGCCACACAGGCTTCTACTGTCAGAATCAGGAAAACAATCATTACACCATCTTAAATCTACACTTTTTTTTTTTTTAACCATTTCTATTATATCTAAGCTCCCTTGCAAAACCTACAAAAAAGAGTTGTCTCATGAGGCAGGGCGGCCGAGGTTTCGAAGTTAGAGGAGATTCTGAAGTCAGGTAAGTAAAGCTTTTGGCTGGGAAAGGTAGGCAGCTCTTGCAAGAAAAGTGATTTCATAGAATGACTGCAATTTTGAAAGACCAAGTGGTGAAGGCATTGGGACTGTCTCGGCCCATTTGAGCTGTTGTCACAAAATACCACAATCTAGGTAACTCATAAACAACAGAAATTTGTTTCTTACAGTTCTGGAATCTGGGAAGACCAAGATCAAGGTGTCAGTGCCGCCGAGTTCTGAGCAAAGCTCACTTTGGTGGCATCTAACTATATCTTCAAGTGATGGAAAGGGTGAAGGAGCTTCCTCATGCCTTTTTTTGAAAATCCCATTCATCACGGCTCCACCCTCCTGACTTAATCATTCCCAAAGGTCTCAACATAACTTTGGGAGTTAGGATTTCAACATATGAAATTTGAAGGGATGCAAATTGCACGCTTGGCAGGAATATTCAATGTAATTCTCTTTTCAAGAAGTTTACACAGCAAAAAGCATAAATGGGTACAATTGATAAAAGGATGGTGAGGGAGACCGTGGGAAGGGCTTGAGTATGTAACTGTCCTGTAGGGAAAGAGCTGATGAGTGTGAGAAATGGAGCACCCTGACTCCAAGCTGCTTCATAGGTGTGATTGCCCCCCAATGTCCCTGTGCATCCCCACTGCCAGGCCCACTGAGATACCAGGAATAAGTACGTGAGTTTGGACTGGCTCTTTAACAGCCCTAAATGTCATCGCCTGCGTCCCAACACATATAGTCTCACCGTAATTTGAAACCCTCACTCTCTGCACACAAAGAGTGTGCCCTGGAGAAGCCTGTATTCACGCAGCAGAGAGGACCGCTGTTTGAGTGCTGGTCAGACTCAGCCTTACGGGATGTGGCAAGACCTAAACAGATAGCTGCACAGCGGTTGAAGTTTTAGGTTGCCTGCTGTTTCTTCTAGACAGCTGTCAAAGCTGATAAAAACTATCATGCTTTCCAGGGCTGTGCAGCCATTTAATAGCAAAAAGACATCACCATAGGAAGCACAGTCAAGAGGCATAACATCTTTAGAAATGTATTGGATGGATGGATGCTTTTGTTGCACATCTCCTTACAGCAACTTAAATGTTGAACCATTCCCTGGAGGCATCCCTCATCTACCCTTCCCCCTATGGACTTACCTTGGAGCCTACTTCCTAGGGCATGTCCAGCATGTTTGACAGACACTGTATCCCACAGATAGAGAGATATAAAAGCCAAGAGGTCGGATGTGGAAATGTAAGGCAGTGTATGTAGGTAAGATTTAACAGCAGGGCAGCTGAGAATGTCCAAATGTACTCAAGTTTCTAGACCTGTCACAAAAAGGGTTTTACATCCTTTCAAATGTCAACAATAATAATAATTTTAAAAACAGTTTGAATGACAGAACCAATGGCTGGTTTGATTCAGGTGCTGAAACAAGATGGAGTATAATCAGGTAATGCTGTGCCACCAAGCTGTTCTTTTCGCTCTGCGACAAGCAAAATCTTTTTCACCAAAATAAATATGCAGTTCTGGGGTTTTCAAGTTTTTATTAGTCGAGGAGGAGTTGGCCCAAGAAAGAATTGAATAAGCCCTTATAGAAACCATGTGGTATGGAAGAAGAGTATGTTTCACAAATGGGATAGGTTCAAACTTAATGAATGTTTTCAAAGTCACAAATAGATGTGTGGAGAAATAATTATGTAGTCAGACACCTGCTCCCAAACCTTTCTTCTAATATCAATATGCCCCCTTTCTCTCTCTCTCTCTCTCACTCGGTCTTTCTGTAGATGTGTACATTTTTATGCCTACTCAACTTCCTACCACTTCTTCAGTTTCAACATGATGTAAGTATATATAGATTACTTTTTATTTATATTCCATAAGACTTATTATGTTTCCTGAATGTAAGGATTCATGGCTTTTGTGCAAATGGGGAAATTATCAGCTTTTGTCTCTCTAAAGTTTGCAATTTTTGCGTTCCGTCTATTCTTTTCATTGGAACTTTGAATAGACACATGGTACAGCTTTTCATGTCTCTTACACTGTCCGAGTTTCCATCACGTTGCCCCTCTCTGCGGCATCATGCTTCATTTCTTCCCAGCTGGGTCTTGCAGTTCACTCACTGTTTCTTAGCTCTGTTCAGTCTCAACTCAGCCAAACCAGTTTTCCCATCAGTTTTGTAATTTTGTAGTGTGAGCACATGTTTGATGAGATTTAATGTGGGAATCCTGAGAGACATAAACTGTGGTTTGTTCATCTAGGGAGAATTTCCTTTTGCTTCTCTCCCAGAATATCTTTAAGGTTTGTTTCAGTTGTTTACTCGTTTGTTTGTCATCTTGAGATTACTAATATTCATGATGTTTTTTTTTTCTTTTTCTCACCCAGATCACAGGCTGAGGCAGAAATGCCTCAGTGTCTCCTTTTGCGTAGAGGAGAATGTTTTCTATACTACTCTTTGACTGATGGTACAGTGTTCAAGGCCCCTGGCTGTTTGTGTTTGGTGGGACACTGGAGCAAACTAGTGTCAACTTTTATTTTGCTTGGATCCAAGGTTTCTATATTTGATCCTCTACATGAATCTTGAAACCCAAGAACTAATTGACAAAAATTAATAAATTACCTCAGAAAATCCTTAACTTCTTCCCCAGTTCACTATACTGATTTTTGTTGTTGTTGGTGGTGGTGGTGGTGATGGTAGTGGTTGAACATTTTCTTTATTTTCTTGAGATATCATGTATGATTTCAAAAACTATTTACTTTCTGTGAACCCAAAGCTGCTCTAAAAAATGAAATATTTTTCTTATAAAAAGATGCTTACTATGTTTTAGACAGAATATTCGGAGCTTTTTTGTTTGATTGTTGTTGTTGCCTGCATGTGGAATATATTTTGTTGTGGAATGTTATTTCTCAGGATAATTAGTTGGAGATACTACTAGAAATAGAAGTCTTTCAAGTGTTATGAAGGAAAAACATATGTAAATATTTAAAAAGATGTTTTATAAAAACTTGAATGAGTAGGAATTCTATGAATCTGCATTCTTATAATTGACTAATGCTGGAGTGAGTTTTAACCAAAAATACCTAGATATTATAATTGTTGGATTTTGTTTATTTCAGAATTGCACTGGATAATTTGTTGACACTTTTTGAGATGATCAAAGACGTTACCTAAATTAATTAATTTTCATTATTTGTACATTTCCCTTGCTAAACTACCTTTGAAAGTCTTAGTTATTGTTGTGGTATGTTTTGTTTTGTTTTTTGGTAATCTCTACAGCCAATGTGGGGCTCAAACCTAAAACCCAGAGCTCAAAAATTGCATGCTCTACTGACTGAGCCAGCCAGTCGCCCCAGAAGTCTTAGTGTTTACAGTAAGGACCTATCCTAATTTTCATCATTGCTTTGTATAAAACTATCCATTGTTAGCTCAGAAAAGCATTTTTCTCTTCCAGTAGGAAGACTTCAAGGGACAAACAATCTGAAGGCTTTTTATATTATATTGTATTGTATTATATATGTGTGTATCTTTCCTTCTAAAGTCTTTTGTAAATTGTTCTCTTCCAAATCTAAGAAAATGTGATATTCCTAGAGACTATTTGATGAGCAAGTGTTTTAGCGTAGACATTACCAGCAACACTTCACCCTTACACAGTCTCTTTTTACTTATTCGTTCATTTCTTGATTCATTCAAGAACCTTTTAATACTTGCTGTAGATCTGAAACTATTCAAAAATACAGAAGAAACAGTGCAATGATTTCACACGTGGAAACAGAGGAACTTTGAGCTCTCAATGGTATGTTTTATACAAATGAGAGCATTTACAGGCAGCCAGGCATAATGCTGGTGCGTTACCAATTACAGTACCAGACTGGGTTCAGCATAAGTTATCCTTTTTCATTGGATGTTATCTCTGCATATTAGTTAAATTGTGATAGGTTTAAAAGTCACTTGGCGAGCCAGTCAAGAACTGTAGTCTTTGCTTGATCATTAATATAATGCATTATATGTGTTAAGTCAGTGAGTTTCCAGGGGCTGTTTAGAAAGAGCATGTATTTGTTCTTCCATGGCACATACCCTTACCTACTCTTTTACTTCAAAGCTTATTTATTCCAGTGCTTAACAGTGTGGATCCTGGAACAGACCTGTTTGGGTTCAGATTCTGCCTCCTCCACTTCAACAAGTTACTTAAAACCTCTGTGCTTCAGTCTATTTCTAAGTGGGATAAAAATATTATCTAGCACATAGGAGTTAATAGATTCCAGTTTCTGGAATGCAATAAAAGTGAAGCAAATGGTAACTGTTATAACACTACCCTGTTCCACTTTATTTTCATGGCTGTCTGGTCCATTTCGTATCTGAATTTGGGATTCCTATCTTTAGGACTATAAAGTTTAAAAAGACACAAAACATGGGAAAAGAGGAGATGATTAAATCACAGCAATGACAATAAAAGTTATAAATAGAATATTATGAGCATACAAAAGAGCACCTTTCACTTCCTGCCTGAGGAATCATGTCATGTTTGATACAAGGAGTGGCAAGAAAACACAGCTTAAAGTGTGGGTTAGAATATTCTAGACCCAGGAAACATTTGAAGTAAGAATAAAATGACCAAATAATACATATTTTTAATTCCTTCATCAGAAAACAGTTCTTGAATACCTTCTAAATTAGGGGTTTTAGGACACAAAGTTAAATTAGAAAGGGTCCCTGCCATTTTAGAGTTACAGTGCAAGGGTGGGAGAAGAGACGTAGAAGTGAGGAATTACAGGTCATACATATGGTGAAGAAGATCAAAGGAAGGAGTGCTCAAGCACGGTGAGAGGAGGGCTGGTCGCAGGCAATAGGTGATCTAATTCTTTGGAATAAGTAAGAATTACATAGGTGAAAAGCATAAAGAAGGGTTCAGTGAAGATTATCCAAACAGAGAAACGAACATTTGAAAAAGTTTTGTATATATGACAACTATGGTAACTTCTGGAATGACCGTAGATAAATGAATTATGTGAATCAGAGATAATTCCTTAAATTTCTAATATGGCAAATTTAGACCTTGGTCATGTTATATATTTCACTCTTTTTTAAAGTCATTGTAGCAGCCTAAAATGGTAGTAGATGGTAGTGTCCCATTGCACAGACGAGAACAATGAAGTTCAGAGAGTTGCACAAAATTGTTCACATTATTAATAAATGATAGAGGGTTTCATATTCGGTGTGAAAAATATAGGTAGTAGACAATATACGAAGAGTTTATTTGGCCCAAATTAAAGGGCCAAATAAAGAAAGAAGCTCATCTTGGGTGAGATCAATGTCAATTCATGTGTGAAAGTCCTTTGCTTAATGTTCAAGAGATGCTCTGAATAGCCAGAAATTTCCCTACCTCTAGAATCTTCTGGATCCACCTTATAAATCTTCTCCAAAATTTGTGCACGTTGGTAGAATACTCATTCTCTCCAAAGTTTGGTGTTTAAGTAGAGGAGATTGCATTCACAATAAATGCATGTTATTTTATAAATTTCTTCAAATTCAAACTAGCGAAAGTCCAGAGTATTTTCAGAAAACTAAACTGTCCATCGCTTCTCCCTTATCTATCTATGTACAGAATGCATTTTAATTTTTCCTTGAAGTTACATGTTTAAAAGGACAAGTAATAAATGTTTCCATTATCTAAAAATGATGCTGTCCAATTAACGTATTTAAGGACAGTTTTCAAAGCAGATTAAGCATGTCTTATACAATTCAGGTAAAATATATTAAAAAAAATTTTAATACATTTGTAAAAATGGTTTGGGGTAAACTTTTTTTCCACTTTTGTATCTAGTAAAGGAGGACTTTGTCTTAATTCTTTTTCTCACATATCATTTTATGTACTCAGAAAAAAATTTCTGTTAACTTAAATGAATTTGACAAATGGATTTCGCAGAGGAACAGATGCATTTAAAATATAACAGATGGGCCTCCATTTTCTTAGGTGAGATGATCTATATCCATTTTATCAAGTTACAAAGATGCTGGAATATGAGGTTTAAATGATACACAAAGAAGGGGAAAATATTGATGGTATCATGCCATGGATTAAATGGACTTTAATGCTTTATTCAAGTGGAAATATACATTTAGGACATTTGAAAATGTATTATTATTGTTATTACTAATGGTAAGAATTTCAAGTGTAAAACAATAAGCAAGTTTGAAAAGCAATCTTTTCAAAATATCTCATAAATTATGAGCAGATAAGATTAGTTTTTGTAACCCTTACAGATGTGTGACCTTTGTGGTGGTTTGGAGGGAATTATTTAGAAGGTTACAATTTAAGAGTTTAGTCATTAGAATAGTCAGGTCAAATGGTTAAGCAACTTAATGAAAAAGAAGCAATGTCAGAGCTCAGACTGTAACTGGGTCCCATGAATTCTTTTAGTGTATTGGCCCCTTTTTTATAGGCATAAGTTGGTGGTAGTTAAAAAGATATCAATAGTTCAGGAATTAATTGTACTTATGGAACGTTGCTTACAATACAAATAGCCCAGAATGCCAGTTCTCATACCCTCTTCTTCTAACACTGCTTCTCAAAACATGAGATTAATAGGTTGCCTACTCATTAAAACTAGATGGATTTTCTCTCTATTTTTCCTGTTATTCTGAGAAACTTCATTGTATCTTCAAATAATAATGATGTCACTACCTAAAATACAATATTAATTTGAGCACTTGAAATTCAATTCCAAAGCATACCAAAAACAGGAAGTATGTGGGACTTGAATATTTGACACAGAAATATGTTTCACCATTTATGTTTAATGTAAAATTAAGATACTCAGAGTATCTGGGAATTATGAGTAGTGTAGTTTTTACCGACACTACCAATAAAATATTTGAAATTCAGTAAATGTATGTAAATCACTGCTACATTACATAACTGTTTTATCTACTATCAAAACTTCCCTTTGGAGGATTTGTTGACTGGCTTTTGCATGAGTTAAGGTATTGCTAGACAAAGTAACAATCACACAAGAAATCTTAGTAGCTTCACAAATAAAAATGTTTGATTGTCTATATTGTATAGAAAGCAGCTTCATAATTTTGTGGTTTAAGATGACATTGAACATTGAATTGTTCAATATTCTTTGGGTCACAAATTTCAGCATGTCTCAGAGGGGAGAATTTCTCTTGGCTCTACATGACTGTAGTTATAAGATGAAAGATATTCTATTTACATCTTATGACCCTAGTTTTTGCTACCAGTGTGGAGCTGATTTTCCCCTCCTCGTGGCTACTTTTTCACATGGTCTGCTGTCATTCAGAGATCAAGCTTATGTTTTTTTACATGATGCCTGGCTCCTAGGAGGGTAAAACAGTGCTGTTAATATCAAGAGAAAAGAACAAAGCTGAAGGTATCACAACTATAAATTTTAAGCTGTATCTCAAAGCTATAGTAATCAAAATAGTGTAGTATTGGCACAAAAAAAAAACACATAGATCAATTAAACAGAATTAATAACCCAGAAATCAACCCACACATACATGGTCAATTAATCTACAATAAAAGAGACAAGAATGTACAATGGAGAAAAGACAGTCTTCAATAAATGGTGCTAGGAAAACTGAACAGCTACATGCCAAAGAATGAAACCAGACCACCTCTTTACACCATACACAAAAGTAAACTTAAAATAGATTAAAGACATAAATGTAAGATCTGAAGCCATAACTCTCCTAAAAGAAAACCCATATAGTAAACGCTTGGACATTTGCCATAGCAGTATTTTTCTGGGTCTGTCTCCCCAGGCAAGGGAAACAAAAGCAAAAGTAAATAATAAAAATAATAACAATAATAATAATAATAATAATAGAAACTAAAATACTAAAAGGACTGCACAGAAAAAGAAACCATCAACAAAAAGGCAACCTACTAAAGGGAGAAGATATTTGCAAATTATATGTCTAATAGGGGGTTATTATCCAAAATATATAAAGAACTCATACAACCCAATACCACCACCATCAACAACAGCAACAAAATTCTGATTTAAAAATGAGCAAAGGACCTAAATAGATATTTCTCCAAAGAAGACATATAGATGACAATGGATACATGAAACAATGCTCAACATCACTAATCATCAAGTAAATGCAAATCAAAATCACAACACAATATCACCTCACAGAATGGTTAGATCAAAAAGAGAAGAAATAAAAAGTGTTGGAGAGGAGTTGGAAAAGGTAACCTTCATGTATTATTGGCAGGAATGTAAATTGGTGCAGCCACTACAGAAAACAGCATGAAGTTGTTTCAAAAAATTAAAAATAGAAATGTCATATAATTCAGTCACTCTATTTCTGGCTATTTTATCTGCAGAAAAGAAAAACACTGGCTTAATATCCTAATACTAAACAAACAAACAAATAAATAAATAGTACCAAAAATGGAAACTATAGATAAATATCTTTCAAAAATTTAGACACAAAAATCCATGGAGAAGAAACAGCAAGCTGAATTCAACAGTGTATAAAAAGAATTACACATTATGACCAAGTGGGATTTATTCCAAATACACAAGGTTGGTTTGACATCTAAAATCCAATCAATACAATTCATCATATCAAAAATTAAAGAAGAAAACCCAATGAACTTATCCAGTAACAACGTCCAAAACATGATAAAACACTCAGCAAGTTAAGAACAGAAAAGTATTGCCTTAATCTAATAAAGAGCACTTATTAGAGCATTTATTAGTCTTTCCTGGTGAAAGACTGATCTTTCTCTTGTAACATAAGGCACAATGGAGTATTGAGGATTCCAACCACTTTGGTAAGAAAAGAAAAAGAAATAAATAATAAAGATATTGAAAAGGAAGCGCTAGCATCTCTCTTTGCAAATATAATGGTTGTCTACAAAGGTGATCATTTCCAAGGACTGTACAAAAATACCTTCTAGAATTAAAAACTAGTTCAGCAGATTGCAGGACACAAGAGTCATATGCAAACATCAGTCATATTTATGTTTATCAGCAATGTATATGAGCAAACCAAAATTTAAAGCAGAATACCATACATCTCTCCAAAGAAAGTGAAATACTTCGATGTGTACTTGACAAAACATGTATGGGGTCTATATGTGGAAAATTACAAAACTAAAGCCAAAAACTATTGGAAGAAATCAAGGAAGCCCTAAATAAATGGAGTTTATGAATTGGAAAACTCAATATAGGGAAAAAAATCTATTCTTTCCTCATTTGTCTATAGGTTTAATAAAATTCCTACCAAAATCCAGCTTGGATTTTTATAGAAATAGACGTTTGTTCTAAGAATACATTTGGAAAGGCACAGGCCCAAAGTGGCAAAATCAATCTTGAGAATTCATATCTACCTGATATGAATGCCTATTAAATAGCTGCAGTGATCAAGACAGTGTGGGATTTTTGGAGGTACTGGCAAATGGATGACTAGAACAAAATTCAGGTTTCAGATAGAGTCCCATACAAATATGCTCAACTGATGTTGACAAAGATGCAAAAGCAATTCATTTTAGAAAAGATATCTTTATCAACAAATATGCTGGAGCAACTGGGTACTCATAATTTTAAAAATGAACCTGACTAAAATCTCATGCCTTCTGTAAAAACTAACTCAAACTGGATCACAAATTTAAACAGAAAGTGTAAAACCACAAAACATGTGGAAAAGACATATAAGAAAAATATTTGTGACAAAAGGTAGGGAACAAGTTCTTAGATTTGACACCAAAAGCACAGCCCTTAAAAGCAAAGTTTGATAAGTTTGATCTCTTCAAGATTAAACACACTTGTTCTGCAAAGCCTGAAGATGAAAACACAATCTACTGATTGATGGAGAATATTTGCAAACCATATATTCACCAAAAGTTTAGTGTGTAGAATATGTAATTCAATAGTAATGAATATTTCATTAAAGAGGATGTATAGATGGCATATAAGTACATGAAGTGTTCTGTATCATTAGTCATCAGAGAAATGCAAGTTAAAACTATGTAATTTCAGCACTCAAAACTCAATTCTGAAAGTATACCAACATTTGTCAAAATGTGAAGCTCAATTATTTGACACTATAAGATTTCTCACTATTTATGTTTAATTTAGGATTAAAACATTTGATTTTAAAAAGTATAGTTTTCACTAATCCATTGAATGGATCCTGTCTTCCACTGAAGAGAACTCCATCAGTTGCCAGTACAAGTAGTACATGAAATGTAATAATCTTACTGTGTCAAAGAATCTACAGATTTCAGAAGTTGTAGTGATCCAAAAACAGTCTCCCACCCAACAGTTTTAGGTGCAGATAATGGAGAAATTTGAGTCTACAGTCATTCTGTATCTTATGCCTTAAACAAAAAAGGTAATAAGAGAATAGTACCTGTATTGGGTAGTAGTCTAGTTTCCTAGGGATATCTATAATTTGACAGGCACAAGGTGTACATTGGTAAATCTCACTGTCTATGCAAGTATCCCAAGTTATTACTACTCTTCTGAAAAGCAGCATATCACATAAGACGGTCAACTGGAAATTCATCCCATTATATTTAAATAAGAACTATAAATCTAGAACTAAGAATTATTAAATTTTAATATATGATTACATTAGAGTATTTTTTCAAAGGCTGCTAACTTGCTAATAAGTTAGACAAACTTGATTTTCTCAGATAGGGGGAATGGTTAACTAGAGTCTTACATACTCATAAACATTGACTCCTAACATTTGTCTGAATGTAAATGGGAGGAAGGAGCACTTGGGTGGCTCAGTCAGTTAGGCGTGTGACTCTGGATCAAGTCATGTTCTCACGGTTTGTGGGTTCGAGCCCTGCTTTGGGCTCTGTGCTGACAGGTCAGAGCCTGAAACCGACTTCAGATTCTGTGTCTGCCTCTCTCTCTGCCCCTCCTTTAGTCATGCTCTGTTTCTCTCTGTCTCAAAAATAAATAAACATAAACAATATAGTAAAATGAGAGAAATGTTCTATTTCTAAGACCCAAAGTCAAACTTATATTCCCATTTTGGGTCACAGTAATATAATACTTGTATTTCCAGTGTTCAAATATAATTACATGAATGAGTGTTTTAATAAACCTTTTTCATTATAAACAAATATGGATGTTTACATAATTTGAAACTAAAATAAATCCCAACCAAAATGCAATTAGGTAAAAACTGTGGTAATTGTATGAAGTTTCAATAAACATTATTCATGTAGAATGTCTTAGCTTCCCTAAAAGTTGTGCTTTTTACAAATCAAGAATCCAGAAAAAATTTCAAGACCCCAAACAGAGGCACCCAATTAAACATTTAGACCAACAGTTCAGAAAAAAATTTATACCTAGGTTAAACGTTTGAAAACACATTAAATCATAAGACTTGGATCTAAAGAAAAAATTCCACCTAGGAAAATAAATTGGTATCACTGAATTTTTGCTTTTATTCCACGGACAATTCCCTTCCTTATTTATAAGACCACAATGAAATATACATAAAGCAAAAATAGGTAGACACCTATGTGAAAAACAAAACAACCAATAGTCTTTTAATGAGCACATTAAAAAAAAAATGCTCGCATTTTCATCATATACTTCATAGAATTGAATTTTGCTTCTATCCGGTAATGAATTTTTCTTTCCAAAGCTATCCCATTTCACATGTTTCCAGATATCATTATCAAGACTTTTCCAAAAGATAAGCTAAGTGGTCACATATTTAATATAACTTGAGATCTGATATTGAAAGACATTATTCTCAAAATAAATCTTCCATCTGCCTTCCAGAGTCTGTGAAATTGCATTATTTCAGGTGTATCCTTTGCTTATAGTCTTCATGTTTCAAAAATCACTGTTAAAGCACAATTAACACTTAAGGGGATTTTGGATAATAATATTACCATGTATCTCTATGTTGGTGTCTACAACTTGCAGAATTAAAATTGGACAAAATCTTTGAAACACCTTTAAAAGATTATAGTTAGGCATAAAAATACATAACGCAAAACTGTTAGAAATATGAGGTGCATTTGAATCTGAGCTTTACATAAAATCTTTATATAGCTTTCATAGCCTTACAGATCAAATAGATGATGATAATTAGAGAATCTAAGTATCATATTGGCAATGTAATTTACTATATGTGTAAAACTTTGTACTCTACAAAGACAGCCTTCCAGCACTGTGTCAGTCAGCCACTAATGGCTAACAAGGAGTCCAAAATCTCACTGCCATATAAAAATAAACATTTATATCTTATATGTCTTCAGATCCCATGGAACCAATGTCTTCATCTCAGCTATACTCATTTCATGCATCTGTAGGTTGGTTGGGGGTCAGCAAACTTGGGGAGAGCTTGATTAGCTTAGAATCTCAAGTCAGGTCTGTTTCACATGTCTATCAGCCTCTTTGGACCCACAGGCTTAATCGTTAAAGCTTAATGTTGTGACCAGCTCACTGTCATATCCACCTGCATTCTATTGACCAAATAAGACACAGTTGAGCCCCAATTCAAGAATAAGGGTGTGGCAATGCAATGAAGAAAACGTTCTCAGACATATGTCAGTATCAAAGAATATCAAAGCATGTAAAGAGAACCCAAAGGATCTCTAGACATAAACTAGACACATGCCTTGTGGCTACGTGAAGGCATGCAGGGAGCAAATGTGGTTTTAAGGAGTGTCAGCAGGTCTTGTATCTTAACTGTCCTCTGGGGGATCATGAGGCTCCATATCTCATAATGCTACCATGTTCTACAGTCTTGAACCAGACCGTTGCTGATGTTTCAGCTCTTGCTCCAGTCACCCTCCAGGAGTTACATACAATGCACTCTCTAAAAATAACTCCATATCTCCTCCCATTTGTTTCTCAGTTGTAGAAACAGTGGTCCCTGGGGGGAATGGTGAGCATCTGAGTATTGGCAAAGAAACCTTAGCTGATTTGGTAGAGGGACATCATCATTTTGAAGATTGCAAACTAAACCATCAATAATATGATAATAGTATTAAACCAAGAATGAAGATTGAAGCCAGAGAACCAATTTTGGGAGTTGATATAATTAGAAATATCATTGAGAGGGTCAATCATTGCTTGGTGTGTTTTTTGTTGAAGCTCTTGTGATTGTTTTTTGTAATTCTTGTCTGTGGTACAAAAAAGTGATTTTATTAAAGCATGGGGACAGGTCCTGTAGGAATAAAGAGCTATACTGGGGTTGTGAGGAGTGGCTGATTATATATTTTTAACTTAGTGGGGGTTAAGGACAGCATAAGTCCCTAACGAATTTGAAAGTAAGGCTTTTGGGACCTTGAGGGGCTAGCTATTGTTAAGATAATATTACTTTTAGTCTTTAATAAAAACTTTAAAGAAGTAAGGCAACCATGAGTTACTTGAGAAAGGTCACACTCTTCATGTTTCAGGTGTCTAAAGTGGGCTGCAAGTTATAAGGAGAATTGATTTAATCTACATCTCTCTTGCCTTGGTTCCCTCATCATAAGGGTATGGTGCTCTACACACTTGAAGCCAAAGCAAGTCACGGGATTAACATCAATGCAGTAGGGAAGTAAACTCCTCCAAAGGGAATATGGTTTAGAGGTAAACGGAGTGAATATTTTTGAACTACTGCAGGGCACCTTTTTAAACATCATGGAGTGTTCACAAATATTAATTATAAACTCTGCAACAAAATGAACCTCAATAAATGACCTCATAGAAAAAAAATCACAGGTCACCTTTTTTGACCATAAGGCAATATGATTGGACATGATTCACAAAATTTTATACCAAAAAATAATAATAATAAGTTAAAGGAGTCCACAGATAATTTCCAGTGGTAAGAGAGTAAAGGGGCTCTCTCAGAGGATCGCTGTTTGTCTCAGGTTGTTGGGTGGTCAAAGCCTATACTTTGTTTAGATTGAAAAAGGCTTGACTGAGAGTTCAACTTTATCAGTTAGCTATATAGAAAAACCTAAGTGAGATGCCTAAAAATACAGTGGTCTGCTGGGAAGACAGTGTTTATTCCATCAAAGGAGGGGCTGCACAGTGTTGGTCCAAATGGTAAATTGTGTTATGATAAAGTGTCATCCACACAACAAACAGAAGTAAACAGTGTCTCTTTCATAAATTAAATGTATTTAAATCCAAGAACTGCCTCTTATCATGATATTTGATTCTTACTATTTTTATTTATATCTATTTTATTTTATTATTTTATTTTATTTTATTTATTTTATTTGAGAGACAGAAGTGAGTGGGAGAGGGACAGAGACAGAGAGAGATACAGAATCTGAAGCAGGCTCAGGCTCTGAGCTGTCAGCACAGAGCCCGACACGGGGCTTGAATTCATGAACTGTGAGATGGTGACTTGAGTCAAAGTCAGAAGCTTAACCGACTGAGACACCCAGATGCCCCAATTCTTCCTATATTTAATTTTTAAACTATCTTATTTTTTTTAATTTTTCAATTCTTATTTATTTATTTATTTATTTATTTTTATTTGAGAGAGATTGCCCACGTGAGCAGGGGAGAGGGCCAGAGGTAGAGAGAGAATCTCAAGGAGGTTCCACACTCAGCCTTGAGCACCATGCGGGCCTGGATCCCATGACACTGGCATCACGACCTGAGCCGAAATCAAGAGATGCTGACTCAACTGATCGAGCTACCCAGGCAGCTCTGCCCCCTCCATATTAATAAAATATTTGTGATTCTAGAGGGTAGTATTTTTTTTTTAATTCTTTAAATGTTTTTATTTATTTCTAGGAGAGAGAGAGAGAGAGAGAGAGAGACAGCATGAGCAGGGGAGGGTCAGAGAGAGAGGGAGTCACAGACTCTGAAACAGGCTCCAGGCTGAGCTGGCAGTCAGCACAGAGCCCGGGGCCCGAACCCACGAACCGCGAGATCACAACCTAAGCGAAAGTCGGACGTTTAACCAACTAAGCCACCCAGGCGCCCCGATGGTAATATTTGTTTTTGAAACTTTTCAAATATTATGAAATTTTGCACGTTCCTGAAATCCAAACGTCCGACAGTGTCAATGCAGAGCTTTTATGCTTTTTCTCTTCGAGTTCTCAAGAGAGGAAAGAACTGGCTGATTTAGCTCAGTATTGGGTCTTTAGTATCGGCAGTCTGTACTAGGTACCCAGTGATTATTTTGAATAAGAGAAATAACAAGAACATAGTGCTGGTGGAGACTGGTTACATGTTCACTAATCTGTTTTCCCATCTCCTAGGGAATATCTGCCCTACATATTCAGTCTCCTAGCAATCAGGAGTAGCCATAGACAGTGCTGGCCTCAGAATGTAGGTTGAAGCAGTGTTTGACACATCCAAACTGGCTCTCTAAGTTTCCTCATGCAAGAGCATCTATAGTTCTCTTTTTGCAGCTGTTGGCCAGATCAATTTATTTTGACACTTTTATTTCTTTATTAACATGGACAGAGCTACGTGCATCAGTCACTGAACATCCATGTATCAGAGAACACTCAGATAAAGACATTGTCTCTTGTAATGATTAAAGAACCATCTGGTCCCTAGGACAATGATATAAAATTTCACTTTAGGCTGAAGGAGACCTATTGAGGGTATACTGAGTATTTCTTAGCACTCTAGCAATGGCCCAAGGATCTGCAAGATGTTGGTGACTATTTCTCTCTCTCTCTTTCTCTCTCTAGCCTCTGCTCTGAACAATTGAACCTCTCAAAAAGATTAACTTGAAATGCTTCTTAAGGAAAAGAATCTTAAGTAACATTTAAAATAATTATACCAGTTATGTCTTTCTATCTAATATTCAAGGCAAAGATACTGATTTATATTCTGCCAATGTGTTAGGGATAGTGGTAAATTTTTTAAAAATTATTTTTAATGAATTACTACAGGTGACATAGCTACATAACTGAAAATTCTAAGTGGAAATGACAGCCTAATATTTCTTGCTTACAGAAGGTTTTAGGTTCAATGAATTGCCCATTCCCCTGAAATCCTGCTGAACAAATGCATAGTTTCCCTCCATAATGTCCCTCTGAGTTTATGTAATAGTCACAATTTCAAGCATAAAGATTGCTTCAAAATCCCATGGTAGTATGGATTTTACATTATGTTAGGTATTCTCTCTCTCTCTTCTCTCTCTCTCTTTTAATTCTGGATGTGGAAGATCATCCCCCGCTTTTATAACCTGTCAGAGTCAACTCAAAGGAAGCATTCATGAAAACTCACACCTGTTAAAATACTGAATATCACTTACCAAAGAATATGTGCTTTAATTCATATAGTTTGTCTTCATATTATTACATAGCTATTTTGGGACAGGAATTGGTCAAATGGTTACATCCATTCTTCTCTCAACTAATTTACCAACTTGATTTTCATTATTTTCAGAGTGAAAGATTTTTGTTTTCATTTTCATCAGATTCTAAATTCTCTCATCACTTGCACATGGAATGGAATTTAGTTTTGAATGTGGTACAGGATCTACTTAGAGGAAATTTCTAGAAGATTTCATATACCAATATTCTGAAGTAAAATATGCACAAGTTTCTTGTCCAGCAGATGATCACTTGATGCTGCTGCAAAGAATAGTCTGACACACCAGATGCTTTTGGATAACGTCTTTGTGGCTCCAAAGAATAAACCTAAGATATGGCTTGTGTTTGAAAGACAATGATCTATTGGTATCATTATCAGAGATCTAGACTATCAAGAATAGTTATCATTTACTGAGGGTCTGTCTGCCCTGCCCTGCCCTGCCCTGCCCTTCCCTTCCCTTCCCTTCCCTTCCCTTCCCTTCCCTTCCCTTCCCTTCCCTTCCCTCCCTCCCTCCCTCCCTCTTCCTTTCTTTCTTTCTTTCTTTCTTTCTTTCTTTCTTTCTTTCTTTCTTTCTTTCTTTCTTTCTTTCTTTCTTTCTTTCTTTCTTTTAAGTAATCTCTACACCCAATGTGGGGCTCAAATTCACAGCCCTGAGATCAAGAGTCACATGCTCTACCCCCTGAGACAGCCAGGTGCCCCATGGCGGCGGGGGGGGGGGGTGTCTGCTATTTCTAACTTCTCTCCAACCATCTCTAAGTTTTATCACTTTCTACAAAGTGTGTACTATAATTTATGACTTACAGATGAAGATATTGGAGAACAAACTTCTGCAAATTCATAGTAAATTGTTCTGCCAGGATTCAAACTCAATTTCTGTTCTTTTTTTTCTATACTACCATGGAGAATATATGACAAAATCATGTACTAATAAGATGGCTAAAGTGCTTAGTCAAAGCAGTGCTAATGTTTATTTGAGAGTACATAGATTTCTTTCATATTGCCATGAGCAAAGTATATTTTTCTTTTAAAAAGCTTCAATTACCATATTGTGGATTTAAGTCAAACTGCCACATAAAGTGACCTGCGTTTTCCTGTGTAAACATTTAGTTTTGGTGACGTCTAGGTTTACTCATCCAGCTGTTCTTCCAAACAGTTGCAGCCCTGGGGCAGAGATCATTAGACTTCAGCTCTCTCCCTGTAAGCAGGTTCTCAGCCATTAACCAGGAGCCAAGAGATGGGTGGAGGACTATGTTGAAGGCTTAAGTTGACATCTTAGTGCCATAAAATGGTTGACTTGAAAGAAGTTGAAGATCACTGTTTTGAATTCCTTATAATGAAGAGAAAATTCAGGACCAAAAGGCAATGTGAGCTATGCTCAAGACCACATCATAACTTAGTAGCAGAGCTCAGGTCACTGAGC
The DNA here is from genome assembly GCF_003009895.1 of Hyaena hyaena. Classification (NCBI taxonomy): domain Eukaryota; kingdom Metazoa; phylum Chordata; class Mammalia; order Carnivora; family Hyaenidae; genus Hyaena; species Hyaena hyaena. The sequence goes on along the minus strand of NW_024081495.1, from coordinate 767,131 downwards.
TCCTAGTGAAATGCTCTTTCCAATCTCCACTGAAATATGTGCTGTCTGGATACTGAGAAATAGGCTTATCACTTTTCTGTAAGATGCTCCGTGTTTCCACACACATTTCATGACTGGCAGGAGTCACATGAGTGAGGAAAGGCGGCTGCTGAAGCTCTGTGTGTTGGGAGCATATTTACTTTATTTATTACTTTTATCACAATTCTTGGCATTTTTTTCAAAAATAAATTATTAACATCATTACTGCTGGTATTTTACTGGCCAATTCTTGGGAAATCTTGAGATAGCATCACGCAGAATCTTGTGCAAGAGTAGGATTTTTACAGGATGTTCCACTGCATGATGTGATATTGATGAAGATCATCTTAATCCAGGGATTGGATGAAGGTGATTTAAACACCCTGAATGTATTTGTGTAAACGTTTAGTAACCCTACATTCTGTGAGGTCTACCTGCACTCATTTTGCTGAATTGGTCAAATGAACCAAAACTTTAACTTCATATTGTCTGTTTTTTCCAAATAGTTAAAACTGCATTAACATATTGCTTATTACATTTTCTTCCCCAAAGACAGACAGACAGACAGACAGACACACACACACACACACACACACACACACACACACACACAGTTTGTGTAGCATAATGACAAAATATATCAGGACAAACAATTGTAAAGATACTCTCTGGGGTGATAAAATATATCTTGAAAATTATTTTCTGTCTTTTTCTCCACATTCAAATCCTTCTTCTATCAAACCTCCTATCCTTAAAATGGGGGAAATTTTGTTTTACCTTTCCCTTATCTTCTTTAGTAAAACAGCTATCATAATGATAAGTCTCTACACCATCACTTTGTATTTGCAAGTAACATAAAACCTGAAAAACTCCCCCCAAAAATGAAAGAAAAAGACAGATATAAGCATCACATTTTAAATAGATTTTAGTAGAATTCACTGACATTCCTGATCATTTCTTTTTTCGTGTGAGACACACAAAAGGGGAAATAGTGAATGGACAAACTGCAGACTACAGCAACCTCTTACAAAATGGTTAGTCAGTGTCAGCAAATGAAACTGACAAAAGCATCTGGAGGAAAGATTGAGTGATTATTTTACCGTGTTAATGGCCCTTTATTTGTGGTTTTTATGCTTATGTTTGTTAACAGTAATTGCCTGTACTCTACTGTTTATTTTTAATGAGTCCCTTAAAAATGGAGCCCTAACTACTGTAGGATTTATTTTCATTTTGTTTACCATAGAAAGAGCAGTGGACAAAACAGGATTCCATCTCTTTAAAGGGAAAACTAAAACTGTGCATCAGTGAGTGTAAGTAAAAAAATATATCTTTGGAAGTATGTGTGTGGCGTTTTTGAAATAGAGAAGGAGTCAATGTACTGAACTATTCATTGATTGGGTCTCACCAATCCATGGAGATTCAGCCTAATGTAAGTATTTTTTTTCTGTGTCATAATTATCATTTTGGTTTTACAGTGTTCCATGGAAGAATACAAAAGACTGCTTAAAATGCAAAACAGATCTCATTTCTTCATATACTGCAATATTCTAGATCTTTCTCCCTTCACTCCATGATGTTAAATTCCCTGAGGTCAGGAATCCTTGGTGTCTTAGTCATCTTTGTAATATCAGTGCTGAATCGATACATATTTTGTAGATAATAAATACTCAATATTTACTTACTAGATAAATCAACGTAGCTACTATTAGCTTCTGGACTAAGCAAGAGGAATGATTGAAATCCCCAAATCACCAAAGCAGATTTTACAGGACATGTCCATGATATAAGCAATTAAATTTATAGTGGAGATTTTTGTAACTTAAAAAAATGCTTGTTTATCTACAAACTAATGCATTAATTTCCTAGGACTGGTGTAACAAATTACCCGAACTGGTTGGCTTAAAACCATAGAAATTTTTCTCTGACAGTTCTGGAACCAGAAGTCTGAACTCGAAGTGTGATCAGGGCCATGTTTGCTCTGAAGACTCTGGGAAAGAATTCTTCTTGTCTCTTCCTAGCTGCTGGGCTGCCAGCCATCCCTGGCATTCATGGGCTTAAAGTTTCATCACTTCCTTGTTTAGCTTCTGTTTTCACGTGGCCATCTTCCCTCTGTACACGTCCTTGTGTCCCTGGTTTTTCTTGTAAGGACCCTGGTCATTGGATGAGGACCCACTTTAACCCAGTATAACATCATCTTAGTTCCGTCTGCAAACACTCTATTTCCAAATAGGTCTCATTCTCTCATTCTTTTTTTATTCTTTCTAATTTTAATGTTTAATTTTTAAATGTGCCACATCATGACTTGATACACATGATGTACATTGTAAAAATATTCCTACAATTGTGTACATTAACATATCTGTCATCTCATATATTTACTATGTATTTGCATCTCATATATTCACTATTATTTGTTTGTTTGTTTTTATTTTGGGGAGACCATTTTAGTTCTACTCTCTTCACAAATTTCAATTATACAATACAGTATTGTCAACTATAATCATCATATCAATACATTAGATTCGCAGACCTTATTAATCTTATAACTGAAAGTTTTACAAAACTCTGCCCATTTCTCCCAAAGGCCCCTGACAACCTACATTCTACTCTCTTTTTCTGTGATTTTGACTTTTTTCTAGATTGTACATAGAAATGATTCCATGCTGTATTTGTCTCTCTGTCTGGCTTATTTCACTTAGTGTAATGCCTTCCATGTTCATCCAGTTGTTACAAATGGCAGGAATCACTTCTTTTTTATAGCTAAATAATATTCCATCGTGTGTGTGTGTGTGTGTGTGTGTGTATAGTTTTTTGTGTATATGCACACTTGTGTATATATGTATGTTATAGATAGATATAGATAGATAGATAGAAAGATGTGTGTGTATACACGCACAAAAGTACACACACATACATTTCTCTTCATATGTTCAGATGTGTACATACACACACACACACACACAAAGGTATGCGCACACACACATACATTTTCTTCATCTGTTTGTTGATGGACACTTAGATTGTTTGATTGGACACTTCTATTGGCTATCATGAATAATACTGTAAACAACATGGGGTGAAGATACTTCTTCAAGATAGTGATTTTGTTTCATCCATATATATCCCCAGAAGTGAGACTGTCGGATCACAGGATGGTTCAATTTTTAATTTTCTGAGAAGACTCATGCTATTTTCTGTAGGGGCTGTACCAGTTTGCATTCTCGCCAACGGTGGGCAAGGTACCCTTTTCTCGACATCTTCACCAGCATTTATTAATCATTATCTTTTTGATAATAGGCTTCTAACATGTCTGAGGTGATATGTCACTATGGCTTTGTTCTGCATTTCCCTGATGACATGGAGCACCTTTTCATGTATGCATATGGCTTCTTTGAATATGCCTATTCAGGTTATCCATTTTTTAATTGGGCTGTTTTTGTTTGCTTTTGTTTTTGTTTGTTTGTTTGTTTGCTATTGAGCTGTATGGGTCTTTTGTATATTTGTGATATTAGCTGGTATATTAGCCCTTTTCCAGATTTTGCAAATATATTCTCCCATTCTATAATTTTTATTATTGTTAATGGTTTCTCTTAGTGTGCTGAAAAATTTTGGTTTTACATGATCCAACTGGCTTATTTTGCTTTTGTTTGGAGTTACATTTTCTTTTCGGAGCTTTATGATCTTAGGTTTTCAATCCATTTGCATTGATTTTTGTGTATGGTATAAGATCAGAGTACAGTTTCATTCTTTTACATTCAGTTTTCACAGCACCATTTATTGAAGTTTATCCTTTCCCTGTTGTATATTTTGATGTTTTAATTGAAAATTAGTTGAATACATAGATATGGGTTTATTTCTGGTCTCCCTCTTCTGTTCCATTGATCTGTCTGTTTTTATACCAGTAGTGCATTGTTTTGATTACTATAGCTTTGTAATGTAGTTTGAAATCCAGAGGTGTGATATCTCCAGCTTTGTTCTTCTTTGTGAAGATTGCTTTGGTTATCTATGGTTTTTTTTTTTTTTTTTGAGCTTTGATACTCAAAGCCATTTAATTGAAAGTGATATTGTCATTCCAAATGCTTTTTCATACAAATATGTTCATAAGAAAAGACTGTATTTAGGGCTTAGTTTCTTAGAACAAATGGTCTGAGGAAAGAGAAAAGTAGCTTTCAGCTGGGTAACAAGTTGCCAAAACTTTTCTTGATTTTTCAAGACCTTGATTTTTTCTTATGCAAGATTGCATTTATTTATTTACTTACTTACTTATTTATTTATTTTACTATGCTGTATGTTAACTAACTTGGTTAGAATAAATAAATCTTTAATATTTTAAAAATATAAATAAATATTCATGTTTTTAGTAGTTACATACACATTTTAAGATTTTTTTTTCTATTTATGTGAAAATGCCATTAGAATTTTAACAGGGATTTCACTGAATCTACAGTTTGTTTGGTGTCGTATAGACATTTTAAGAATATTAATTCTTCCAATCCATTTATAATAGCATCAAAAGAATCAAATACTTAGAACTAAATTTAACCAAGGAAGTGAAAGATCTATACACTAAAAAGCATAAAATATTGATGAAAGAAATTGCAGAAAATATAAATAAGGCCATATACTGGCCTAAGGTTCCCATTAGACATAAATTGGGGGGGAATGATTTTTAGATTAGTACACCCTGGTTGAATTCGCTTCCTGGCCACATCACTTACTAGTTGTGACCTTGGGAAAGACACTTTATATCTCAAATCCTCAATTCCTGTGTATTTTAAAGGAGATTAGTGTTAGTAATATCTACCCTACAAAAACCCAGTGAGCACAAACTGAACTAATGGATGTAATGGCTTCAGCAGCACCTGAAATATCAAGTGAGCTCAAATAAACAATATCTTTGAAATAAATATAGTAGAGTATAATGGGATATTTATGATAATGCCCTTCACTAGAACAGTGATGAGATGCTAAGGCAAAATTGCTACGCATCGCTATATGAAACACTAAGATATGTAGTTCAGTTATGCAAATCTCTAGGAAGACCTAAGGGTACAAAACACATGTTGAGTAGTTGCTCAGAGACTTTCTATTGAATAATGCATTGTTCCAATAGAATCATCCCAGGAGTTTTATTATAGGAATTCAGAAAGGGAGAGTATTGGGTGTGGTGGTTTAGAGTGGAGAGATAATGCAGTAAGCACTGATTTACAGTATTTGAAAGGGCACGGTTTGAAAAGAATAAACCCAGGAGAAGGATGGATTGCATCTCCTTCAAAGAGTGCTTTGTGAATACTGTTATTTTACAGTTGGATTTGTGTTAAGAATTAGGAAGTAGAGAAATGAAGTCTAAGTGTGGTTACATTCACCTAATAGATGTGAGAACAGAGAACAGCTTTGAATTCCTCAGATAGTAAAGCCGTAGCAGTAACAGCAGCAATAATAATACTAGTCATCTTGGGAAGGATTACTTTGTGCACTGTTCTACACATGTTCTATGCATCATTTCACTTAATCCTCATGGTCTTCTGAAGGAGATACTAGTAATTTCTCCATCTTTCTTAAAGATAAACCTAAGGCGCAGAGAAGTGAAATTGATTAATGAAGTGCTATCTGGTGTCAGAAGAAAAGCATTGGAACTAAGAAGTCCGTTATTATTGCCTGTGGTTTTTACCCTTTGTGATTATTAATTGCATTAGGAAATTATCAATATTTTTTATGTTCTGGAATGGGGGGAGACTCAGCCACTCCCTCAATTAGTGAAGAGTATTAACTTTTAAGGATGAGATTTGCCCAGAAGTGAGTGTGAGGACACTAGGTAACTAGAAGCTTAAGTTTCTCCCATTAATTTTACTTATTAAATCTTTGTTGTGTGTCTCTAAAGCATTAAGCCCTCAGACAACAAAGCTGTTCTGAGCCTTTACTTCCAAGGTGGCCATGTGACTTAGGAGAACACCATGTCTCCTAACACTGCCCCATTACCAAAACCAAAAAGACACTCTCCATTTAGAGTCTCGCTAAAAGACAGACATAAGATAATGAGGATTGTATAATGGGATTAGAATTTGAACTGGATAGCAGTGCCTCAGTGGCTCAGTTGGTTAAGCATTTGACTCTTGATTTCGGCACAAGTCATGATCTCACAGTTCATGGGTTCAAAACCCTCATTGGGTTCTTGCTCTCCGCTCTCTTTGCCTCTTCCTCACTCCCTCTCAAATAAATAAACGTATTTTTAAAGTTAAAAAATAATTTCAACTGGATATAAAAATTTTAAGCATATGAAGTAAAGATTTGACTGAATATTCTACTTCATACTGGGTTAAAGATGCATCTTTTTTCCATAGAAATTATGTTTCATTCTCATCTGACTCCTCTTCATGAAACATGGATTGGAAAACCTTGAGGTCAAACTAGTTGTCAGTGTTAAAATAGTTAATAGGTTTGACTCAGAATATATCATGAACCAAAAATAATCTTTTAACTTGTGCAAATGACTCATCAAGAATAGTGTGCTTTAATAAATGTGTCTCTGTATTTAAGTGAAAATATTGAAGCCCAAATTAGGAGCATGGCTTCTTCTTTTTCAACATCTTAGAATGGAATAAAGCACAGGAGAGAGAGAAGTTTCCTTCGTCTTATTTAATTGATTTTGGGGAGATAGACCTGTGTAAAGCCACCCGTGTCAAATAACAAGAGTGTAGAGATTGGAGTTAAAGTACCATAAAAGTTGGGAGTTAACCCTGATGAGGTAAACAATTTGCAGTCTAAAAGATACTTTGTGATACAGTTTTTACCCTTACAACGTCCCTTTTAGGAACAAAGTAAGGCAACTAAAAACAGATATACACCCATTGTGTCCTTGATGCAAATAAGATCATTAACAACTGCTATGTTGCCAGCAACACCCTTTCCTTAGAAAACCAAGGGTACATTTTAAGGATCTTATTCCAATACCAAGAAAAAAGAGGGAAAATTGGTTCTATTTTAATTTGTTTTGCTTTCTTCATGCCTAATGATTGGGTTTGTGCATGCAAGTGTGTGTATACGTATTTAATTACTTTAAATAATTTGGAGCAAATAGGGGCATTGGAAGAGGTTCTCTGCAAATCAGACTAGTCCAGAAGAAACTGTCAAACCACTTGAATAGAAAAAGAGAATGGGGAAAATCGAGTGCCTTCCACGAGCCAGACCCTGTATAATTATCTGCATACACAAGGATAAAGAAGATGAAAAAGTTCTCGTCTTCAAGAAACTCAACCAGGACAAGGAACTGTAAGCATAAGTGAAAGTGAACATTCAGGACTAGTTCATCTGGTATTAAGTAGCCAGGGTAAGGCTTAACATGGAGAGGTGCCTGGATGGCTCAATAAGTTAAGCATCTGCCTTTGGCTAAGGTCGTGAGTGACCTCGTAGTCTGTGAGTTCAAGTCCTGTGTGTCAGGCTCTGTGCTGACAGCTCAGAACCTGGAGCCTGCTTCAGATTCTGTGTCTCCCTCTCTCTCTGCCCCTCTCCTGCTCACACTCTGTCTCTCAAAAATAAGTAAACATTAAAAACAACTTTTAAAAAAGATGTAACATGGATATGGGAAGATAAGATATTGAAAAAATAGATTGGAAACAATTTCTAGTGACTTGAATTTAAGACTAAAAGTGAATGCTCTATTTTCCTTTCCTTTTTTCTACAGCCAAATAAGTAACAATGCCAGATAACTTTCTGAAAAGGTTTATTTTTTAAATATTTCATCTGGTCTACAAATTGAATATTTACGTCTCTTCAAAATTCATTAGGTTGAAAACCCAATCTCCAAGACAATGGTACTTTAAGGTGGGATTTTGGGAAAGAGATTAGATCATGAGGGGAGAGCCTTCATGTATAAGATTTAGGTCTTTATAAGAGAGGCCCACAAAACTCCCTTGGCCCTTTTATCAAGTGAGGTTATGGTATAAAAAATTTTTTTTAAAAAGCCTTCTAAGTATTGGGCTTTCATCTGACACAGAATCTGCCCATGCCATGATCTCGGACTTCCTAGCTTCCAGAACTGTGAGCAATAAATGTCCATTTTTTAATATGATACTCAATTTATAATATTTTTGTTATAAAAGACCAAATGGACCAAGACCCCTTTAAAAAGGAGTGTGCAGGATAGGGATTTTATAAAGATTGTGAATCAGATAAATATATTATCCTTGAACACTAATATAGGCTTTTTTTTCATTTTAATAAGAAATTGTGTTTTGTTGTTCTAATGGTTAGAAGTATTTCCAGGTTTGCTGTCTTATGCTGCTTTTAACTTTATTTTTGGATTTGAGTGAGAAAGTTCTAAACTGTGAGTGATAATGTGAAATTTGGCCTGTGTGGAAGCACTCTGTGGGGATGCCAGGTCTCTGTGGCTTACATATGTTTACACGGGGCTGGATGAGTCAACCAGGGTGGACCAAACGCTATGATTTGGTCCTAAAATTAGAACATGCGATGGCTGTAACCCTTCCTTTAGCAAGTAGCCACCTCCGGGAGTTTTCTTTCCGTGGTACTATTTGAATGTGTAAAAACACCACACAAAACTTGTGGAAAAAGCATAGCCCTGCAAATCCAGATTTTTCCCTTCCTTTTGTAATGTTTAGATCAAATCCCAAGTTAAACAACGCGGCCAGTCCCAGGCACCCTCTGTAGGGACAGAGGCTGGACAAGAGGCCCTGTGCTTTCTCTGTGCACATCAGGAGGGTTTGTATTTAGATGCTTGGATATTTGCAGTTTGTTTTCTGTATTTTAACATTTGTAAAATGACAACAACAGAAACTACCTTTCAGATGTGCTAGTTAAAGCTTTGCTGGGAAAAGTCTATTCCACAGCAAAAAGTCAAGGTGGGAAGGGAGGCTTAAATTGGTGTTTCTCAAACCACCTGAAGCAAATAGCTAGTTTTTTTTTTCTTTTAAATTTCCAATATGTTGACGACCATTACTTTTGTAAAATCCAATAGAAGTTACTAGAAAATTAAATAAAAGACATGCAAAATATAAGCCCCCAACTTTTATTATTAGATTCAATAGACATATTTTTCCTTTGTCAAACTGCTTTATATGTTTTTAAGTGCTTACAATTTGCTACTTATGTCTTCACATTTTGTAGAAAAACTCCAGTAAGAGGACCACACTTGGATTAACACAGGCTTAGAAGATTCCAAAAGCAATCAGGAACTCCCAGAGCAAATGATACAGTTAAAAAACAAACAAACAAACAAACAAACTTGGGGCGCCTGGGTGGTTCAGTTGCATAAGCATCCACGTTGACCTCGGCTCAGATCATGATCTCATGATTTATGACTTTGAACCCCGGATCCAGATTCTCTCTCTCTCTCTCCCTCTCTCTCTGTCCTTTCCCTGCTTGCACATTCTCTCTCTCTCTCTCTCTCTCTCTCTCTCTCTCTCTCTCTCTCTCTTAAAATCAATAAATAAAGTTGAAAAAAAAAGCTGTACATAACACTTTGCTTAGTCAGGACTACCTTTGTTTTTCTGCATTAATCCAAGTTGCAACAAGTTACCAGTTGGCTGCTATCTGATTGCTGCAAAAGTAGAGAAATTGTCCTTTGAGCCCTAAAGCAGTAGCTGTTGGAGGAACTAGAACCGAGAAGCGATCTGTGTGTGCGTGTGCTACATGTGTAGAACTATAGCCTACAGTTATGGTTTGGGAAGATTGGGGAAAGATTGGGATCTTCACGATTTTTTTTAAAGTAGCATCAAAAGAAACATATACTCTGGAATTTTGGCAATTAACTCAAGTTGTTTCTAAATTCTTCTTTGTAAAATTTACAAATATAGAATGGAAGGCATCTTGGGGAGTTTCACTGAGTGATATTACCTCATCTTTACAGCTATTTTTTTTTTGTCTGCTGCTTTTCTTTTTTCATCTCCCATCCTTTCCCTTTATAAATTCTTTCCTTTGCTCCTTCCAAGTTTATATTTCTTCTTACTAAATGATGAAGAAGAGGCTGACAGTCATTTCCAATTCGATTTCCCCTTCCTTCTAAAACAATAGGAGTCCTGATATTCTTTTTATGAACAAATGATTACCCAGAATAATAAAAGCTTGATTCCCGATTGTTTCTGGCAGTCAAGTGTAATTTTGAGACTAATTGTAGACAATGGGATATGAGCAGAAGTTTGACACCAGGTTGTGGGAACCATACTTAATCACACTTGGCTTTATTTTCCTCTTTGCCTCTAATTTCTGACTGAAATGCTTAGCTCCATCCATCTTGGTTATAACATTGTCTTGGGAGTAGGAATCACATATGCTGGAAAGAAATTTCAGACGGAGTAAGAATCTGTAACATCTCCAAATACCATTCCATCTCCATACCCTTTCAAGTAGATTTCCTCTGAAAGTTCTGACCTTGAGAGAAAATAAACTTCTGCCTTATTGAATCAATTATTACTCAGAAACAAATTTTGTCCTAACTAATAAGAGTGATAATAATGGAAGCATATTGCAAATACATTTCTGTGTTTTCCAACATGGTAGCCATTATCTACATGTAGCTATTTAAAAGTTAACTTAAATAAAATGTAAAATACAGCTCCTCGGTCACCCTAGCACATTTTATGAGCTCAAGAGCCACTTGTACTTAGTGGCTATCCTACTGACCAGTGCAGAAACTATAGATATTTCCCTCATCACAGAAATGGTGTTGGACAAGACCTAAGTTATTTCTTATTGTGACGAAATAAATAGTTACTAAAAATTTTCATTTCAAAGGGTGCCCGGTGGCTGAGTCAGTTAGTCATCCAGTTCTTGGTTTCAGCTCAGGTCATGATCCCAGGGTTGTGGGATTGAGTCCCACATCGGGCTCCATACTAAGCATGGAAAATGGCTTGGGATTCTCTCTCTCTCTCTCACTCTCACTCTTCCCCCCCAACCCCTCTCTGCTGCTTGCACTCTCTCTCCAGAAATTTTTTTTCAGTATCTTTTAAGCACCTGCATATTGAGTTACCCAGATAAATCGAATAAATATGTTAAAAATATAATAATATATAGAAAATTTTGAGATAATTAAATGTTTGAAAAAAATCATAAGAAATACAAAATTATTCCTGGGATGGGTGAACATAATATTCAAATGTTGATCTAGGGCCTGAAATAAATAATTTTAAATAATTTATTTATAATAATTTATTTAAAATAAATAAATAATAAAGTTCTTCTACCTCCCTCCCCCAGTTTTCCAACTTATTATTTCAGGTGAAAGTAGATATCGAGGATGCCTCCAGGGAAAAGAATGAGGAGAGGGGCAGTGAGACACAAAAGTTAAAATATATATCTTGGTCATCTCTTGGTTGAGAAAATAAAATAATGAAGGGCAACTGCATTTTAACTCACTTTGGGATAACAAAACATAAGAACTGAATTTATTTATAGTAATCTCATGTCCATCATCTTTGTCTTTCATCTTTATTATTTTCCTTTTATTTGAAGTCACGTGCCTTATTTTCTACATAGTGCTTGGAGCCTCGGAGTATCACAGAATGCTAAGACTTCTAAAAGTTTGTCTATGATATATTTGCCTTACCTAAGAGTGCAAGAAAGATATTTTCACAACAATGAAGTGTAGAATAACAGAAAGTTGAGAAACCATTTCATTGTTAAAAACTATAAGCTTTTTATATTTGTATTTTTGGTTTTCCCCATAAAAGATATCCAGTCTACTGCTCCTTTCTTCATATTGTTTTTCAAACTTTTTTTCAAAGTAGACTCCACACCCAGTGTAAGGCTTGAACTTACCACCCTGAGATCAAGAGTTGGGTGCTCTACCGACTGAGACAGCCAGGGACTCCTCCTTTCTTCATATTGACTAGTAAACTTTCAATTTTTAAATATGTAAGTATATCGCTTCCCATGAGACCTTAGCTAAAAACAAAAAAATCTTTGTTTTTTTTTTATTTTTTAAATGTTTATTTTTGAGAGAGAGAGAGAGGGAGAGAGAGCAGGAAAGGGACAGAGAGAGAGGGAGACAGAATCCAAAGTAGGCTCTAGGCTCCCAGCTATCAGCGCAGAGCCCAATGTGGGGCTCAAACTCACAAACCATGAGATCACGACCTGAGCCAAATTTGGATATGCAACAGACTGAGCCATCCAGGTGCTCCCCCCCAAAAACCTTTATTTAAAAACATTACAGTAGATTTTATTCTATAACGTGATTATGAAAATTGAAAACTTTCTCTCTTAGTGAACTAAATTTTTTTCCCATCCGGACTCATTACTCAAGGGATATCACATTGAACCTCATTCATATGGAAATGAGTTGGAAACTCATCACAGTGTTATTGGCTATATAGTAGAATTCAATACACACACACACACACACACACACACACACATATATATATATATATATATAAAATATTTCCAAGCCATGTATTGGTGTTGATTCAGGAGTTCCAGATATTTATTTTGCCTCAAACACTTTTTTACCAGAAAGAGGTAATACTTTGATTAGCTGTGCATACTACCTGTTGCTGTATCTCAACACTAGGTCAAAATAAACCATAGCTTTCAACCTTAGAGAGTCATTAGTGAAGCAATGTAATAGAAAGTACACAAGATTAGAAAGAGTTGAGTTCAACCTCTGGATCCTGTTAATTGTGGAACATGGTTCTGTTTCCGAGCCTTGTAAGGCTCCACAAAATGAAGCATAGGTTATTTATTTCCTAAAGGTATTATGAAAATAAAGTGAGAAAACGTCTGGGACTATATTAGTGTCATAGTTGACTTGGGCTGTCATAACAAAATGCCATAGACTGGGTAGAAATGTATTTTTTCACATTTCTGGGGGCTGGAAGTCTGAGATCAGAATACCAGCATGGTTAGATTCTGGTGAAGATGCTCCTCCAGTCTTAACGCTGTGTGCTTACATTGCCTTTCCTAAATATGTGTATGCAAAGAAAGAGAGAGTGAGAAAACTCTCTGATGTCTCTCCTTAATTGGGCATTAATCCACCCTATTGAACCAAACACCACCTTTATAACTTCATCTCACCAAAAGCCCCATCTTCAAGTACCATCATATTGGGGTGAGGGCTTTAACATATGGATTTGGGGGTAATGGAAACTTTCAGTCCATAATCATCTGGCAAACAGGAGTCAACTAGTAAGTGTCAAACACTAAGAGAAAAGTGAATCATCCTGTGGAGATGGATAGGACCTAAAAAAGGAAAGTGATTATAATCACAGATACATGTTTGAGGATCTCACTTTTGGTGAGAACATCTAGACTAGAATTTCCTGCATGGCCTTTTGAAGAGCAGGAGCTCCAGAGATGCTCAAAAAGGAAAAAGAGGGTTCCATGCTCAACAAAATTTTATAAATTTTGCCTGAAAGAGGAAAACCTTAAAATACTACTTAAACCCAAGATCCTGAACTTATTTAACTATATGATCTTTTTGTGACTTAGTCCAGGTAATATAAGAGTTTCATGGAACACAGTTTAGGAGATACTTATATTTATGAAGTTTATCATTTATTTAAAAGAGTTTGCACTTGGGGCACCTGGGTGGCTCAGTGGGTTAAGCATCAAACTCTCAATTTCATCTTCGTGATTTCACAATTCATGGGATCAAGCCCTGCTTCGGCCTTTATGCTGACAGTGTAGAGCCTGCTTGAGATTCTCTCTCTTCCTCTCTCTCTGCTCCTCTCTTGTTTGCACTCTCTCTCTCAAAAATAAATAGACATTTAAATGAATGAACGAGCTTGTCCTTAGAAGTGGAAGAAGTAATTTAATTCAATATACACTCCTATTTATAATTGACCTTAAGGCCGGACCCAAAAATAAAGATTTTATGAGACTCTTTCTCATGTTTATGTATATGACTATACATATGTCATGAATGTATGCACCTATATACATGCATGGACGTATAAAACATGTATATATACATAAGTATATATGTATATACACATATATGTATTCTATTAATTATATACAGCCCACTTATTAAAATAATTCAAGATGACTCAAACTTTGCTTAAAATGGTTTATTTCATGCACAATATACCCAAGGAAAACAATAGCTAACATATAGCTAACATATCCTATGAGCATGCTGTCATTGTGTTAAGTTCTCTACATATATGCTTTTATTCAGTCCCCAAAGCAGCTCTGGGAGACAGGGTCATCTGTTATTTCCCTTTTACATATTTGGAAATCAATGCTTCTGAGATGTGAAATGGTTTGCCCCAAGTTCATCTTGGAAGTCATCAGTGCAGATGCACGCCAAGGTGACCCTCAATGGGTTATGCTTCTATCCAACCCCTTTCCTTGAGTGTAGCCAAAACCTGTGACTTGCCTCTAACTTATAGATTATGGCAGTAGTGAAGGATATTGTCTGATTTAATTCAGGTCCTTAATAAATTGATAGTGAGGTAAATAAAAAGGAGATTATTTTAGGTGGACCCAACTTTATCTAGTGAAATCCCCTATAAAAGGTACAGGGACTTCCCTCAAGTCAGCAGTTTGCCCACTGACTTAGAAGAAACAAGTCACCACCGATTCCATAGCTATGAAGAACTGAATTCTGCCAACAAACTGAAAGAATCTAAAAGAAGACTCTGAGCTTCAGATGACAACATAGCCCAGACAAATCCTTGATCGCAGCTTTGGAAGACCATGGGCAGAGGACTTAGCTCTGCAGAGACAGGATTCCTTGATTCCTGACTGCAGGAGGTACAAGGTAATAAACATGTGGTGCTTTCCATCACAAAGTTCATAGAAGTTCATTACATACCAATAAAGTGCCAATACAAGGATGAAGAAGGGTTTTTAACTCAGGCTTGAGTTTGCACTTCTAACATCTGTGATATCCAACCCATTACTACATAAAGCTTCATGTCCAGGATCCTAGAGATGAACAGCAATATACCTTGTGATCTAGATGTTTATGGGGCCAAAGATGACAAGGTGAGTTGCAAATACAATATCTTATGTGGGTATTTTGTTTTGTTTTATTTGTTGTGTTGTTGTTGTTGTTTGGTTTTGGTTTTTGGTTTTGGTTTCTTTGTTTGTTTGTTTGTTCTATTTAGTGAAATACTTAAGTGACTGGTGGATAAGACCAGACATAGATTGTAGGAATGACATTTACTTTTTTGGTGCTGCTTCTGCCCTTACTTTTATGACCTTGGGGAATTCCCAGGTTGCCCTCTGCCTTACAAATTTCTTTGTGACATTGAGTTATCTTATTCAGTTTCCAACTTGAAGCTAGGCCTGCTGATTAGACCACACAATGATGACTGCAAAATAGACTTGTCTCAAATAACACGCATTTACAAATATTAGCTTACACATCTAAAATTCATTTCAAAACTCATTTAATGAGTGCTTACTCAGTGCTCAGTGCTATTCATCTTCACAAATTCCTTAAACATTGATTCTTCTCTCTTTTTCACAAGCTGGAACTAACACTAGTAAGCTGCATGACTTGCCTCTATGACCATAAGACAAATACTCAAAAGTCCTGATTTATTGAGCTATTAGATAAAATCTGGCTTCTGGATTTTTGAATCCATACATGTGGGCTGCACATCTTCCATATGTTAAGGAACAAAGAAGAATGTCAGATGATTTTAATTGTATGTTTTCACATTCTACCAGATGATGCAAAGTCTAGCCCAACTATCAGAAAAACCAGGCAGTGGGTCTCTGTGTGTATTCTTGGCTCTCATTTAGAAAGCTGTGTTTTGAAAAGTAACATCGTTTTAAATTTATTTCTTCAACCCCACCCATTATAAATGCACCGCTGCATCTACTAAGAATTTAGGAACATTAATTCTCTCTTGTCAGACTTCCTCTCTAAACACACGTTGCAAAGAACTGCTAATTTCATTTTCTTTCTGTTTAGTTTCATTTCTTTCTTTTTGGGATTTCTGTTTAAAAGAGCTTTTAGCAGTCTTCAGTCGCATATGGTGCATATGCTTATAGAATAGGCAAACCAGCTTGAGTAAAACAAGAATAAAAATAAACCACACAGAACTAAACTCCAAACTTTTTGGGAGGTCCTCAGTGGTGCTGCTTTTTTTTTTTGTATCCATGAGTTATTTCTGTTTGGAACCAGGAACGGAATTGTCCCAAATACCCAAATACGGCAAGAAAGACGGCATTGTTCTCCAGATCAAAAAGTCAAACAAGGCCTATGAGTTCTTGAAAATTCTTCATCTTAAGAGATTTGCAGGCTTTATTCATGAACAAAGACCTTCAGCAAAAGAGGAGAATTATTGTATGTGCTTTACTAAAGGATGAACTTGACAATTTCTATTTGACAAATGATAAAAAGGCAGGCACTAAACATGACAAGACACATAGCAAAGCATAAAGTCCTCTAACCTAAATATTTAAATTTTGGCTACTCAAGAAGCCATGGAAATAAAATGGAATTTCCTAGTGAATTCCCTTTGGCATTGTCTTCCTGCTGGATGTTTTCAAAACATACGGAGTGGTCTATTTCCTTAGGGATCATTTTTCTCTAGTTGCTTTATATGTTTACACATGTTCAACTACTCATTGTATTGTCTATTATAAGAGAAAATTCATACCATACATTCAGGTTTGGATCCAGGTGATTACCAGATTGGTCCAAGATGTGGGTGTATGATGCATTCGTGTCTAGATGGTATTTCAGCCTGTGTAGGGAGAGGGACGTAAAAGCCCAGAGGAAAGAGGGAGAGAATTATGCAGAGTGGCTTCGCTGCTCTAAACTTGCTAATACGGCCTTGGAGATCTCTGCTCTTTGCTGCTTGAGTAAGAATCAGTCAGGAAATCAATTTAAAAAAAATACTGGGTATGCACAAAGCAGGAATGAAACACAGAGCAACTGGATCTTGTTTTCTGGACTTTGTACACATGATGGTGTGACAAGATAAGAATTCAAACAGCATGTAACTCACGTACACAAGAGAAGTCACTGTGTTCATCATTACTTGCCAATCGTCATGAACATGATACAGACTTCAAGGAGGAGATGGGACATTACCTGTCAGTGAAGAAACTTGTGGTTTTAAGAGGATGAAGGAAATATCAGGAAGACACTTTCACTTGATTTTTTTAAGTTTATTTATTTATAGAGAAAAAAAAAAAAGAAGAGCATGAGCAGGGGAGAGGAAAGAAGAGAGGGAGACAGAGAATCCCAAGCAGGCTCAGCGCAAAGCCAGATGCAGGGCTTGATTTGATGAACCAGGAGATCATGACCTGAGAAGAATTCAAGAGTCAGATGCCTAACCAAGTGAGCCACCTGGGTGCCCCTGAATTTTTGTTTAACTAGGCAGGGTTCACAAACTCAGATGCCTTATAGACAATAGTGGTCATGTAAACTAGAAAAGTAAGTTGGGGTTATGATTTCCTAACAGCGCTCACTTTAAAACAATAATTTTGTTTATTAAACAAGTAGAAATATTCTTCACTTCCACAAAACAAAACAAAACAAAAACAAAAACCAACCAAACAAACAAAAAAATACACCTGCTTTCCCTCTTGTATTTTCTCTCAGACCTTTCCACCTTGTAACATGGACACAGAGTAATATGATTTCTTCTGTAGATAAAGCAGCAGTGTAGACCCATGAACAAACCTCAACTGACCCTTGCCCTCGCATCAGGAGACCATGGGAAACACAGAGAGCCTGGCCTGTTTTCACTTCTGTCCTGTCTGTGAGGCCTGTTGTGACCCTGTGATGGAAAGAAGCAATAAAGGCCAGAGTCTTGACTTTTCCAAAGAAGCTTGTATCTGAGCTTTAGTGTAAAAGCTCTCAATATCTTGGTTGTTGGCTCAATCTTTTTTCAAACGTGGTGCAAGCCAAAAATGCACATGTAGAAGCCAGAATGGCCCTATCAGCTTTGGCCACCAAAGAAGAAGGGTGACATAGGACAGCAAAGATAAGAACTTTTAGAGAATTCATGGAATTAGTCTTCAGGTTTCAGTATGAAGATCCAGATCTGGGCTTTTATGCAGAGCCCAGATTTGATTCATTCAGTAAATGGTGAATCCATTCTATTTGCATAGCATGGCTTTAAAGGATTTTTAATTGGAACTGATTTTGTATTTGAGAGTGAAACAAGAATGTATTCCAGCAAACTGATGTTTCCTTCTGTGAAGAGCTGCTTTTCCAAGGGGTTGAGAAACACCCATCTTGGCCCTTCAGCATTTTCCTATGTGCTGAATAGGTTCCAAGAGCATACATCACTTTCACTGCAGCACGCAATATGTTTGATAATAAACTTTTAAGCTCTGTTTATTGGACTCCATATTCAAAACCATTACTTTCTTGGCTAACACCAATACCTTATCTAGTGAGAAAGATAAAGAGTGATTTCAGTAAGAAACTTTAAAGAGCATTTGATACTTGGGAGAAAAGAGTAATCAAATCACCTAGTATTTATTTCCTCCTGTGTGACTGGCATTATAATATTGATTGATACTGTCTTCTATAGATCTCATGCACAAGCACGTTGTCTCTTTCTGTGTATGGTGAGCTCTAAATAATTGTTCTTTTAGAGAAAGAGATTTTACTGCCTGAGCAGAAAGTATCTGATAATTGCAGGAAATTTCAGAAGGACAGCAATAGGAAAAAAAAAACAACAACATTTGAAGCTGCAATATTTGAAGCTGACTGATGATTACTAGACAATTTATGAGCGATTGTCTTCATTCAGATATAGATCTGACAAATGGGGAGGATATCTTAAAGCCAGCTGAGAGGTAAAGCATATATAATGCTGCATTATTTTCCAATATATTTTTAATTTTGTTAGATCATTTGATATATAAAATAGCACTGTGAGCCCTGGCTGAAAAAGAGAAAAAAGTGGTGTGTATGTGTGTGTAGAAAGAGACGTTTAGGAATTTTTATCTCCATCTCACACTTATGGTCATTTAGCTGAGCTTTAATCATGTCCCCAGAGTTTCACAGCTAGTTAGTAGCAGAGCCTCCTGGCTTCCTAACCACAGTGATCTCTATCATGCTAATAAATATCTGTCTCTCCCATTGTGTAGCTAACAATGGTTTGAGTGGATTTAGCCCCATCCTCTTGCTGATCTAAAATAATCTTTTGAAAAAAAAGCATGCTTACATCAAAGTGATGGGTTCAAGATGAACACCAAGAACCAAGTTAAGCCTACAGCTTTGTTTTGAGATTGTGGGGAAAAGCAAGTTCTTTTTCATTCACAAAATAAATATGAGAAAATGTGAGAGCATCTGGCACTAAGAATTGCTTGCACACATCTTGAAGCCACACAAGTTGTCAGCTTTGAGATGTCGCTGACCCTTTTCAGGCTGGAACGAGACTGACATTAAGAACAACAAGCTAAGTACATATTTAAGCTACCAGGGAAAACCTTAAAAGACTTTTTTTTTGTATACCATATAGGTTAGAAAAGTAAAAAAAAGTAACAAGTTAATTTCAGTTGTGGTTTTTATGATTTATAATTGAAAAGGCCCTTAATGATACACAAAGCTACATCTGAAGTCAAATTGCACATTCTATTAGAGCAACCTTCAGATTAAGGAGGAGATATTTGCATGCATCAGGGGTAACTATTTTCAGGCTACTTGCACATATTTTAAAGATCTCAATACAGAGAAGAGAAACACGAACATGTGGGATCTGGGGCAGGGGAAAATTAGATTAAAGAATTGGGTTTAAGTACATGGACAAGGTTGTGTGGAACGTGGAATTGGAGAGGGAGACGTTTCCTTTACGGTTTCTCATCGTTCAGCACTGTTCTGGCTCCAGGACTTTGTGAGCTCTGTGAGCAATGAGGACCAGCACATTGCAGTCACAGGGCTTGGCTTATCTGGGCACATCAGCCGGGGCAAAGGTAAAGCTCCTCAAAGTGATTCTGAGAGCAGAGTTCGCCTGCTCTCAGCCTGGGAAGGTGGAGAGCTGACAGGTAAACAGAAGCCAAACATAGTATGAGAAGTATAGTAGACTGATTTACAAACATTGTGTGTGTGTGTGTGTGTGTGTGTGTGTGTGTGTGTGTGAGTCCTTGATTCGAGGTGGCTAAGGACTGGGAAGGGCTGAGAGTTTACCTTGCTCACAAGCGAACACGTTAGCATAGCAAGATTTCATGGGTTCTTGCACAAGCAATGAGACTTTCATAAGGAAGGAATTATTGCTCACAGTGCGACAGTCAACATGAGCCCCAGTTAACCTTGCTCCCCAAGATCCAGAGGGTGCAAAGGAGCCCAGCAGGTGGATGCTGCACACAGAGTGAGTTTGCCACACACTCGAGCAATCGTGAACTTAGAGAACCCAGATCTTTTATAGAGGGCAGTAAAATAAATAAATAAATAAATAGATTAAAAATGAATGAATGAATGAATTAAAAAACAAACGAATGAATGAATGAATGAATGAATCTGCCCTCAGCTCTGGAGGGAGACTCTATCTCTTATTTTATAAGGCTTTTTGCTTACCAAGCATCTCTGAAATTGTAGTCCAGACCAAAAAAGGAAGTTAGTATATTTTCTTGGAAAATATGTAGAGTTTCAAGACATCCATGGAGTACTGTCTTCCAACAGGATTTCGCAGTATTCTCTCGGATTCTCATATTGAAATGTGGATGTTGAAATATTACAGTTTTCATATTATAAAGTGAGTCTATTATAACTCAAAGTATAAAATAAATATTCATGAGTACATACTGGTATAAGTAAATGATTGGGTAAATTAATATGTGAAAGAGAAGATAATTTGCTTTCAATGAGGGAGAGTGTAGCTCTGTACTCCTTGGTGTGAGTTGAGCATTGAATTTCTTCTAAAATGTATGGTTTGGAAAGGGAGCGGTTATGGTTAAAAGGGTAAATTTATGGTGAATAGACCTGACAAACACCACCTTAGGTGATAAAGGCCACAATCAGCAACATTTTAGCAGTGTATATATACTTAATATGATATAATAAAAATGGCACTTTATTTCCAAGATCTTCCCTTCAGTGAACCTTGACTCCAGTCTTATCACAAGAAAAACACCAGAACATTTTCAATAGAAGGAAATTCTATTAAACATCTAATCAGGGGGCACCTGGGTGCCTCAATGAGTTAACCATATGAAGCCCCTAATCAGGCTCTCTGCTGTCAGCACAGACCCTGCTTCCGATCCTTTGTCTCCCTCTCTCTTTGTCCCTCTACAATTCTCTCTCTCTCCCTCAAAAATAAAATAAACATTAAAAAAATCTAGCCAGGACTCCTCAAAACTCAAAGTCCTCAAAGAACAAGGAGAGTCTAAGAAACTGACACAGGTAAGAACATAATTAGACTTGACAACTGAATGCAATTTGGATAGGATCTTGGAATAGGAAAATAAAAAAGGGTTAAATCTAAGGAGATTTAAATAAATTGTGGACTTTTGTTGATAATAATGTATCAATATTATTTCATTAATTGCAACAAATATATCACATACTGTAAGATGTCATTAATCGAAATTCACTGGGGGACATATTAGCAGTGTTTCTACTAGCTTCTCAATTTTTCTGCAAATCGAAAACTGTTCTACAAAATCAATTCTCTTAAAAATAATGAGTCTTCCTATGTCTTAGCAATTCTATTCTTGGGTATATAACCAATACAAATATGTGCATATATTTACTTAATATATGTAAAACAATGTTTATGGTATGACTATTCTTAACAGTTCCAAACTGGAAATAAATCAAAAGTCTTTCAATGGCATAATGACTATATACACTGGTGTATATTCACAGTGATTTTCTATGCAACAATAAGAATGGATAAACTACAACTACATGTAACCGTGTAGCTAAATTCCACAGACTGTGCAGA
Organism: Hyaena hyaena; assembly: GCF_003009895.1. Taxonomy (NCBI): domain Eukaryota; kingdom Metazoa; phylum Chordata; class Mammalia; order Carnivora; family Hyaenidae; genus Hyaena; species Hyaena hyaena. The sequence continues at coordinate 745,295 of NW_024081495.1, read as the reverse complement.
GGAAACTATGTATAAATAGAATGCACACTGCATGGTTCTTGTATAAAATCTAAACAAGCAAAGTAACCTATAGTGTTATAGGGCAGGAGTGTGGGCACCCTTAGGGGAAAGTACCTGGGAGCAAGTATGCAGCATTTGGGGTCTGGAAGTGCTGGTAATGTTCTCCTTCTTGATCTGGGCTTTGGATCCAAGATAATGCAGTTTATGAAAATTCATCAGGCTCTACTCTCATGATTTTTGCACATTTTTATATGTATGTTATACTGTCAATGAAGTTTTTTTCTTAAATAATTTTTGCATTATATTTATAGGCTGTTGAGGTATGATTACATCACATTCATGAAAAGATGCGCTGGAATGAAGAACTTTTAGAAAATTAAGTACTCCAAACAAGTGGTAGAGGAAAAGGGCAAAGATCAAGAGAGAGAAAAGGAGAAAGGTAAGCCTGAGGAATAACATGGAGAATGTTGCCTTGTCTTTTGAATCAAAACCCTAACGTTTGCTTTAATTCCCTGAAGTGAGGGATAGGGCATAACAGCAAACAGAGTAAGAGGAGTGAGAAATGATTGTACTTCTTATTCGAGGTTGAATAAACATAAGGAGAATGACTGAATGTATCACCTCATTCTTCCAAGGGGTTAATGGGATTATATCAGTACCTCCTGTCATAAACGTCAGAAGGTCTTTTTATAGCAACAACTAAATGCCGTGTCACCATCAATTAGTCCATGTGATTTTTGTAACATGCTGGTAATACATGAAAAAGTATCAATCTAACATCTACTATCAATGAGTGTCTATCCGAATGGTGATATAAAACATAAACTCTCAAGCCAGATTGCCCAAGTTCAAATCCTGGCTCTATTATTTATTAGCTTTGTGACCTTGGGCATGCAGCATGCCATCTCTGTGCTTACTTTCTTCTCCCGAAAAGTTGGAATATTACCAATAACATCTTTATAATAATGTAGCTATGAGGTTTACATGTAAGCTCTCTTTATGTTTTAAGCTATGATTATATATCATTCCCTTTAAATTAATTTATTAAATAATGGAACAAACATACAAGAAAGTAACTTTTTACTGCCATTTCGTAACAGAGGAAACTAAGACTTAGAGTCCTTAACTGTTTTGTATAAGATCACACAGCTTGTAAATGGTGGAATAGAACCTCAACTTCGGATGTGTGCCCTTCCTTCCCCTTTCTTGGCTCCCCAACCTCCTAAAAAATGCTTTCAACTACTAAGATGGATTTTTTGATTAGGGATATACTTCAGTCTGTTGTATATTAAAATCTCTGTAAGCACCAGTAGGATGCTCTTTTCAGAACACAAGTCCCATTATTTTGGGGAAGTTCTACATGTTAGCTCATGTAATGCCTTTTGTAGGTGAATTAAATCCACTTTTTTCATCTTCTCGCCTTTGTGTTGATCAAAACCAGTGCTCATTATCTACAGTATAAAAGGCTTCTTGTTATGTGAAAAGCAATTATTAGTCTTACAGGAGATAAAAACTAAATCTAAAACTTCACATATTCAAGAGCTAATTGAGGGGCCTTGAGTCAGGCAGCCCTGTTCTCCACAAATGATCTCTGACTTCTCTGCATCTCATTTTTAAATTATTTGAAATAATTAGTCACCTTAGCATATTTACAATGGCAAATCTTGAACATTCATCAATTACCTATTTATAAAAACTTTCTGACCTTTAGGTGAATGAGCTTTGACAATATGGTACATATTTTTTTCCATTTTCCACCATAGTCCCAGAGCACATTAGAAGTTTTAAGAAGTAGGCTGGAATTCAGATTTCGTGTACACTTGTTAGTTTTGACCAAAAACTCTTGTGTCTTTCATTCGAGGAGGCAATAGAAGTTGAAGCCACAGAATGCCATGATCAAGGCCTATTCTAGATTTCCACAAGCTCAGACTTGTGATTCAAGTTTTATAGAAAATTTACCTGAGTACATGAGTTGTCATTTTTAATATACTTTTGTAATAATCACTGAAAATTTTGGCGATTTCTCATTATTTTGCACTTACATAAGTAAATCCTTTAAATTAATATCAATGTTTCAGAGGGGTTTTTTTTGGCTAATGTATTTTATAAGATGACTCATATTGCTTTCACTACTTTGATAGTCAATATAGAGCGAGCCTGAGCTTGTGATTCTTTGTTTCTAAGTGTTTGAACTACTATTGTTACTTACAGATAAAGGCCTGGCATGAGTGTAATGCATCCTGAGCATCTCCAGCCGGGAGGCAGTGCCACATGAGAAGCAGCTGAGGACCTAGCCCATTAAAATCCCAAGCTCCCAGCTGAAACCCAGGGACGGCTATGCTTAAGAGTAGTAAAACAGAGGTGCCTGGGTGGCTCAGTCAGTTAAGTGTCTGACTCTTGATTTCAGCTTAGGCTCTGTGCTAAACATGGAGCTCCCTGCTTACAATTTTCTCTTTCCCTCTCCCTCTGCCCTATCCCTGCACGCACATACATGTGCTCTTTCTCTTTCTCAAAACAAACAAAGACAAGCAGAACAATCAGAGGCAAATCTAGTCTTCTTTTTATTTATTTATTTATTTATTTATTTTGGGAGAGAAAGAGAGACAGAGAGAAAGAGGGAGAGAGAGAGAGACAGAGCAGGGGAGCGGCAGAAAGAGAGGGAGAGAGAGAATCCCAAGCATGCTCCCCACTGTCAGCATGGAGTCCAATGCAATAAGGGGCTTGAATTCAGGGACCTCGAGATCATGAAGTGAGCTGGAATCAAGAATCAGACACTTGACCAACTGAGCCACCCAAGTATGCGAAGGTGAATCCAGTCTTAAAAACACTGCAAACTCGCTAGAGTCTGTTCTCTCTTTGATTAGATTAATGTTTTCTGGCCTGTTCCAACTGATCTGAAAGAAATAAAATGAACTTTCTCTGTGAGGACACTCTTCTAAAATTCTACAATTTATCACAAGTAATATCTGGCATTCAATCAAAAGTTACTAGGCATACCAAAAAATAAAATTAAGAGAAAGAATAAACAGATGACCTATTATTGCAGTTATTAGACACAGTCTTTAAGATAACTATTTTTTTTTACAAATAGTTTATTGTCAAATTAGTTTCCACATAACACTCAGTGCTCATCCCCACAAGTGCCCTCCTCCATGCCCATCCCTCCTGCCCCCCACATCCATCAGTCCTCAGTTTTTG